>NW_012101821.1:4652609-4657539 GCF_000951045.1 Mandrillus leucophaeus | reverse complement strand
TAATATCATGCATTTAATATTTTTCTTTCCTGAATATTTTGTTTGCTCAAATTTTGAACATGCATTTTGTAAGTTACATAGTTAAATAGTGCACTTTTGGAATAAAGTGTGAATCATTTTGTTTGCTTTCTTTTTTAAAATTTTATTTTAATTTAATGGGTACAAGTGCAGGTTTGTTACATAGGTAAACTTGTCTCATGGGGGTTTGTTATACATATTATTTCATGACCCAGGTATTAAACCTAGTACCCATTAGTCATTTTTCATGATCCTCTCCTTCCTCGTACTCTCTGTCCTCCAAAAGGCCCCAGCATGTGTTTTTTCCCTCTATGGGTCCATGCGTTCTCATCATTTAGCTCCCATTTACAAGTTAGAACATGAGGTATTTGGTTTTCTCTCCCTGTGTTAGTTTGCCAAGGATAATGGCCTCCATCTCCATCCATGCCACTACAAAAGATATATTCATATTCTTTTTTACGGCTGCATAGTATTCCATGGTGTATATGCACCACATTCTTTATTCAGCCTATCACTGATGGACATTTAGATTGATTCCATGACTTGGCTATTGTTAATAGTGCTGCAATGAGCATACACATGCATGTTTCTTTATAATAGCATGATTTATAGTCCCTATAAGTTCCTAATAGATGCTGAATATTAGACCTTAGTCAGATGAACAGTTTGCAAAAGTTTTCTCCCGTTCTGTAGGTTGTCTGTTTAGTCTGTTGATAGTTTTTCTTTGCTCTGCAGAAGCCCTTTAGCATAATTAGATCACATTTGTCAGTTTTGGGTTTTGTTCCAATTGCCTTTGGTGTCTTTGTCATTAAATATTTGCCTGTGCCTAGGCAAAGCCTGGTATTGCTTGGGTTGTATTACAGAGTTTTTATAGTTACTGGTTTTTCATATAAGTCTTTAATCTATCTTGAATAAATTGTTGTATGTGGTGTAAAGAAGGGGTCCAGTTTCAATCAGCATATGGCTAGCCAGTTATCCCAGCACCATTTATTAAACAGGGAATCCTTTCCGCATTGCTTGCTTTTGTCGGCTGTATCAAAGAGCAGATGGTTGTAGGTGTGTGGCCTTATTTCTGCGCTCTCTATTCTGTTCCACTGGTCTATGTGTCTGTTTTTATACCAGTACCATGCTGTTTTGATTACCGTATCCTTGTAGAATCATTTGAATTTTGGTAGCATGATGCCTCCAGCTTTGTTCATTTTGTTTAGGATTCCCTTGTCTATTTGGGCTCTTTTTTGTTCTATGTGGGCTCTTTTTTGGTTCCATATGAATTTTAGAATAGTTTTCTCTAGTACTGTGAAGAACGTCAATGGTAGTTTAATAGGAATTACATGAATCTATTAGTTACTTTGAGCAGCATGGCCATTTTAACAATATTGATTCTTCTTATCCATGAGCATAGAATGTTTTTTCCTTTGGTTGTGTTAGCTCTGATTTCTCTGAGCAGTGCTTTGTAGGTCTCTGTAGAGATCTTTCACCTCCCTTGTATTTTATTCTATTTGCGACAATTGTGAATGGGAGCTTTTTCCTGATTTGGCTCTTGACTCTTCTTGGTGTATAGGAATGCTAGTGATTTTTATACATTGAGATTGTATTCTGAGAATTTGTTGAAGTTGTTTATCTGCTTAAGAAACTTCTGGGCTGAGATAGTGGGGTTTTCTAGATATAGAATTTTGCCATCTGTAAAATGGGGTAGTTTGCCTTCCTCTCTTCTTATTTGGATGCCCTTTACGTCTTTCTCTTGCCTGATTGCCCTAGCCAGAACTTCCAATACTATGTTGAATAGGAGTAGTGAGAAAAGGCATCCTTATCTTGTGCCAGTTTTTAAGGAGAATGCTTCTGGCTTTTACCCCTTCAGTATGAGATTGACTGTGGATTTGTCACATATGGCTCTTATTATTTTGAAGTATGTTCCTTCAATACCTAGTTTATTGAGAGTTTTTAACATGAATGGATGTTAAATTTTATTGAAAGTATTTTCTGCATCTATTGAGGTAATCATGTGACTTTTGTCTTTAATTCTATTTACCTGATGACTCACATTTATTGATTTGCATGTGTTGAACCAAGCTTGCATCCCAGGGATGAAACCTACTTGGTCATGATGAATAAGCTTTTTGATGTGCTGCTGGATTTGGTTATTTATGCGTGGATGTTCATTAAGGATATTGGCCTGAAGTTTTCTTTTCTAATACAGTTGTGAAAACCATAATACATTTATTTTATCTTCTCTCTTGTTTTATGCTTTGAATTTGTTTTCATTCTTTTTTGTTACTTCTTTTACTACATACATGTTGATATATGATTTCCACAGTGTTTTAATTTTCTTTAACAATATGAAAGAAGTTCATGGTCTTACTTTGTGTGTGTACTTTACATTTTAGGTTTACATATATAACTTGGATGTATTATTTACTATTTAAAATTATGAATTTCAAATTTCCAAAAACATTTACTACTTACCTGTATAAAATTAACTGTTCTTCATACTCCTTGGTTTGTGTGATTTAACATTAGAGAAACAGAGACCTTTATTCCCTTTGCTTTATTTATTATCATTATAAATAATTATTTTGGGTATTAGGTCTTACTATAACTTTTTACAACAATTGTTGTGGCTTAGATATATTTTTAAATATTATCATTGTACACTGTCAGCCCTTTTATGTAAGGCTTTTTAATTTTAATTGTTTTATCTTGAATTATCTCTCATTTTCAGTAAATAACTTTCTATAGGTAATTTTTTACTTCTTCACGTACCTCACTTCTTACATGCTCAATTCCTCTTAATTGGGTTCTCTTCTTACAGTTTATTTGACAGTTCCCTTGTCAACATAATCAATTTTCACATATTGATACAATACCTATTTTGGGGGAAAATAATTTTACCTATTATTTGGTTAGGGTCACTCTTTAAAAACAGTAGCACTTTTCTTACTGGAGCACTATATTCTTTTGACTTTTGTGGATCTAATTTCTAATACTCTCCTATCTCTTATGTTGCTCAATTTGTGAGTACTTTTTTCTTCCTAACTGCTCAAGTTCCAAAATTTGAAATAGCATAGGGCTTAAATCTCAATACCCTTCTCTCTCTAATTCTCTCTCTTTCCCTCTTTCATGTCTCCAAAGTGGTTTTTTTATCCATTTCAATGGCTTTCAATGCCATAATAAGGCCATGACTGTCCATTTGCTGTCTCTATCTCTGACCTTCATTTCTGAGGACTATAATCCAAGATTCACTAAGTGTTTAATTGATAAATTCAGTTAGATATCTAACATGCATTTCATGTTTAACATGACCAAAGCTGACTTCTGGGCTGAGTTCACAGTGGCATCCCCATTCCCCCACTTTGCACTCAAATGAGGCACCACTTACTCAACTAAATTAGAATATATAAATTTCCCTGAGTATTTTTTCTTTTCTTACCCCCTCTAACAAACATCACTAACTTAGCATTAGCTTTCCAATGACTTCCCATTTTAGGTGAAATAATGGACACATTCCTACATAACTTAGTGCCAATTAACCTCCCTGACATGTATAATAAATCCCTTGTTCTTGACACTTTTCAGGTCACTAGTTTTGCTCTCAATCTCTCTAAAACGTCAATATTGTTATGGGTTTTGGATTTCTGAAACTGTACCCTAGTTTTTCATTTTGCCTGAAACACTTTCATCTGGTTTCCTTATGACTAATTTCTTCCTAATACTCATTGTTCCATCTAAATGTTAGCTCTTTTTTAACCTATCTTCAGTCTACCCCAAAGAAAGGGAAAAATTCCCCAATACATCATAGCACTCTGTAAATTCTCTATGCAATATTATTAACTACCTATTTTTCTTTTACATTTACATTTGATTATTTATTGTCTGACTCTTCTAATTATAACATAAACTCTGAGGTCAGAATCCTTTTTTTCTAAGTATTGAGTTATTTTGCCTAGGATAATGCCTAATGATAGGCAATCAATATCTGTTAATGTATGGGTATATTCTACTCTTTTAATAAAAGTATTGAGCAATAATGCTTCTAATGAAATATTTTAAAACAACTCACGTTGTATTTTCATCTGACATAACTCCAGAGGTGTATAATTACTTTATGAGTTAGAATGTGTCATTTTTGAACTATTTGTAAATGAGGGAATTAAGATAATATCATATCCACCTCATGAATAGTAGTCCTGTCTAACGATTCCCTATTATCTTAGTTTTCATATGTCTTAATTCTGCTTAGCAGAGTCAGCTGCATAACCTCACATCTTTTCTTACATTATCTAGACACTTATAGAACTATACTCTGACTCAAAAAAGATAACTTGTCTTAAAACAAAACAAAACAAAACAAAAATAATGTTCTTTCAAAAGTATATGTCTATAAACAGATGACCCCATGCAGTGCTTCTATGTATTGCAAAAGCATTACCAACACACCTGATAGAATCTGTATTCCACACCCAACAGGTTTTATTTTCTAGTTATGAACTATCAGTAAAAAGCCGTTAAAAATCTTACAATATAATGCTATTCTATAAAAATTGTATGATGACATGTGATTGCCTATAATATTTGACAACCATACTTGTCATCATAAAAAGAAATACAAATAAGATCCACGAAAGAAAATAAGACTCTGAAGTTTAAAAAAACGTATTTTCTTGCTTTAAGACAAATTCTTCAATGTGCCTTTAGTAAAAAAAGATATTGAGTGCTAAAATACACAATATTTTAAATGTCATTCCTTAAAAATATGTAAACATATGCAGATTCAATTTTATTTTTTTTACTTTAGCATTCAAGATTGCATAATAACGGCTTGGCGTGATGGCTCACGCTTCTAATCCCAGCACTTTGGGAGGCCGAGGTGGGCAGATCACGAGGTCAGGAGATCGAGACCATCCTGGCTAACACA
>NW_012101821.1:4651006-4652282 GCF_000951045.1 Mandrillus leucophaeus | reverse complement strand
GGAAGGAAGGAAGGAAGGAGTAACATAGTAAAATTCATCCACTGAAGGAGCAAAGTGTAGAGTCTGAGGAAAGCAAATTTCTGATTCCTCACAATGATGGCTGGAAAATAGAAAAATGAGAGATTGATACTTTTAAGGCAATATTTTCCCCCTTTCTCCCCCCAATCTTAGCATGTAGTAAGAACTGAAGAATCAAGTTAAAATTCTCATTATCCGTAATAAGCCCCAATACCAATTAAGTCCAGGTCTCTGTGCGCAATATTTAGTGAAGCACATGGTGATATGAATTACAAAACAAAAGATACCTCTTTCCTGTGAAACAGTAATTTTAAGAGAATAGAATTTTCATTTTTTGTATTACCAAGTTTATTAATTAGTGTCATGCTACGAGGTATATATCTCTACACACTTACAGACTCCCAGACATATGTCTATTGGTTTCTTGTAGGTAATATGCCTAAAACCCATATTTCATACCACATTACTAGTGTCATCATAAAACATACTATAACTTACAATCTGTTAATCTTTTAAATAAAAGTATTAACAAGATGCAAAGAATCACTTTTGTATGCCTTTGACACATTAAATTATGAAATGCATATCTTAAATTTCTTCAATAAAACAGATAATTGTAGCAGTTTAATTAATATAAAGCATAACACGTTTTTAAAGGGTTTTGTCAAATAATTTTAAAATTACATTTGTTCTTTTAAAATTTGCAAATGAATTTGTTTAGCTATAAAGCATTTGGTATCTAAGAAAAAATGTAAGCAGTATTGTATTTAACATTTATCTAATTAAAACATAATGTGAATAAGATGAACAAATGCAACATGAGAACACAAAAATGCTCAAGTATATATTATGCATAGTTCCAATTTCCTCTCTAAATGTCAAGTACTGTCTGTATATTTTACATGCAACAAACACTGGTGTATGCTTGCTAATATACTTCTGAAATGACATTTTCTTGGTGTGATCTTTCTTTCTAACCATAACATACGTTTTAATTAAATCAGACCATTTTCATTACATACCAAATATCTTTGTGTGGTACGTTATCATCCTTCTTTGTCAGAACTGATAAAGGTCATGAACTTAAAAAGTTATTAACATAATTGGTAATTTATGAGAAAATGACATGTACATGGTAGTTTTTCTTTCAGAAAAAATGAAATGTACTAATATTTGAATAGATTTAAAACAAATAATATAAGAAAAAGATGATTCAGACAGTCAAAAAAAGTAAAATTTGAAAGTTCGCCTCTGCAGA
>NW_012101821.1:4648258-4650346 GCF_000951045.1 Mandrillus leucophaeus | reverse complement strand
TTATTTCATTTAACATAATGACCTCTAATGCCATCCATGTTGTTACAAATTATAAGATCTCATTCTTTTTTATGGCTGCACAGTACTCCATTGTGTATATGTAACACATTTTCTTTATCCAGTCATCTGATGATGGAAATTTAGGTTTTTTACAAATCTGGACTATTGTGAATAATGCTGCAACAAATACAAGGGCTCAGTTCTCACTTCAATATACTGATTTCCTATCTTTTGGTATACATTCAGCATTGGGTTTGCTGGATCATATAGTAGCTCTATTTTTAGTTTTCTGAGGAACCTCTAAATTGTTCTCCGTTGTGGTTGTACTGATTTACATCCCCACCAACAGTGCATAAGGGTTCGCTTTGCATCACATCCTCTCTAGCATTTGTTAGTGTCTGTCTTTAGAAAAAAAAAATCATTTTAACTGGGGTGAGATGACATATCATTGCAACTTTGATTTTCACTTCTCTGATGATAAGTGATGTTGATAACCTTTTCATATGCGTGTTTGCCATTTGTACATCTTCCATTGAAAAATGACTATTCAAATATTTTTCCCATGTTTGGGGAGGCTTATTTAGTTTTTGTGGCTGTTGAGTGGAATGATTTCTTTTTATATTCTGGATATTAGTTCTTCGTTGAATGAGTAGTTTGCAAATATTTTCTCCAATTCTACAGATGGTATCTTTTCACTATGCTGATGGTTTCCTTTGTTGTGCAGTAGCTTTTCAGTTTATTGCAGTGACCTTTACTTGAATGCCTTTTACTACATACATGTTGCTATATAATTCCACAGTATTTTAATTTTCTTTAACAATGTGAAAAAGTTCATGGTCTTCTATTTATTGTAGTGACATTTATCTATTTTTGTTTTTGTTTCTTGTGGTTTTGAAGTCTTAGCCATAAAATATTTGACTAGACCAATTTCTTACAGTGTTTCCTCTTCAAAGGTGTTTTTTCTAGTTGTTTTACAGTTTCAGGACTTACATTTAAATATTTAATCCACTTTGAGTTAATTTTTGTATATAGTGAGAAATAGGGGTCTAGTTTCATTCTTCTGCACGTGGATATTTTGTTTTCTTAAAATCATTTATTGAAGAGGGTGCCCTTTCCCCAGTGTATGTTCTTGATGCTTTTGTCAAAAAACAGTTAGCTGTATGTGGGCTTATTTCTTGGTTCTCTTGTTCTGCTCTATTGGTTTATGTGTCTGTCTTTTATTTTTTAATTTCCAAGGTACATGTACAGGTTGTGAAAGTTTGTTACATAGATAAACGTGTGCCATGGTAGTTTGCTGTACCTGTCAACCCATCACCTAGATATTAAGTCCAGTATGAATTAGCAATTTTTTCTGATGTTTTCCTTCCCTCAACTTTCCCACTTGACATGCCCAAGTGTGTGTTGTTTTGGTCATCACAGCTTTATAGTGTATTTTGAGGTCAGGTAATATGATGCCTCCAGCTTTTTTTTTTTTTTTTCCCAATTATTGTTTTTCAGGATTGCTTTGGTTATTCAAGATCTCTTGTGGTTCCATACAAATTTTGAGATTAGTTGTCCTATTTCTGTGAGAAATGCCATTGTTGTTTTGAGAGGAATTGTGTTGAATCTCTACATTGCTTTGGATAATATGACCATTTTAACAATATTAACTTTTCCAATCCATGAGCATGGGATATCTTTTCATTTGTTTCTGTCCTCTTCAATTTCTTTCTTCAGTATTTTGCAATATTTTGTTGCTGAGGTCTTTGACATCATTGGTTAGATTTATTCAAAGGATTTTAAAAATTTTATTTTCTAAGCTATCGTAAATGGAATTGCCTTCTTGATCTTTTTTCAGCTGATTTATTATTGGTGTATAGAAATACTAGTGATTTTGTGTTTGATTTTATATACTTCACATTTACTAAATTTGTTTATTAGTTCTAAGAGGTTTTTTCGTTGAATTTTTAGGTTTTACTTTTTATATTATTTATTTATTTTAGAAAGTATCTCCCTTTGTTGTCCAGGCTCAAGCAATCCTCCTATCTTATTCTCTTCAGATAGGAGCAATCCTCCTATCTTACCCTCTTGAGTGGCTAGGTCTACAGG
>NW_012101821.1:4639949-4646438 GCF_000951045.1 Mandrillus leucophaeus | reverse complement strand
CAGAATGGAAAAGTAAGTGCTTGCCTATGTTAATCGTAGGAGTATAGAACAAAGCAGCCACTAAAAGGAGCCATACTTTTATGTCTAAATATTCATTACTCATATAACCTTTAAATTAATCTATTAAATACATTTACAAAGGCATTTTACCTTTTGATCTGCCATTTCCAGTTTTGGAAACCTTTCATACTGGTATAAGTGTGATCAACGCACTAAGCTTAGTTCTTACAACATATGTTTATTCATTTCAACCAAATATTGGAGGCAGAGCACAGTGGCTTACATCTGTAATCCCAGCACTTTGGGAGGATGAGGCGGGAAGATCGCTTGAGCCCAGGAGTTTGAGACCAGCCTGGACAACATGGTGAGACCCTGTATCTACAAAAAAATACAAAAATAGCTGGGAATGGTGGGGCACACCTGTAGTCCCAGCTACTCTGGAGGCTGAGGTGAGAGGATCATTTGAGCCCTGGGAGGTTGAGGCTATAGTGAACCATGATTGCACCACTGCACTCAAGCCTGAGTGACAAAGTGAGACCTTGTTTCCATAAATAAGTAATAAGTAAATGGGAAAGATCTAAATATTAATCAAACAAAAAATTGTTACATAGATTATAGTATTATTCATTTAATGTAATATCATCCAGCTATGTAGAAAAATAAGGAAACTTGAAAGAAGATCATATGAAAGATTCCAAGATATATTAAGGTAAAATGAATAAGGTATATAATTTTATGCGTAATATGTCATATTTTGTGGAAAATATGGAAACTCATACATATATTTATATTTGCTTAAATTATACAGTGACTTTTACAAATGGCCCCAAATTCTTCTACAGTCTTCTGATCAAGAGATAAGATATATGCGTTCTTCCTATGAAATCTAGTAGTAAAAAATTTCCAAGTTCTAAACTGTGTACTCATGAACAATGAACACATTAGAAGTGATGCTGTGTAACCAAAAGCCAGCTTCCTGCGAGCACAACCTGTGCAATGGCACAGAGCCCCATGCTGATAAAGGTCTCATTCTTGGTTTGTTGCTCTATAACTACAGCCTTGAAGTTCTTAATCATTATTGAACAAGGTGGACTTGCATTTTATTATGAACTGAGCTCTGTGTATAGCTATTGGTCATAGTAGAGGTTGGCTTGTAAGAGGAAGTGTTGCTTGCACTTTGCTCACAGGAACTCTTGTTCTTGGAGCCCTGAGACACCCTAAAGAAATCCAAAAACCCTGAAAACATCCTGTGAAATTCAGACTCTATGAAGGTGTCAGGTATAGGTCTTCTGATCAGTAGTCCAAGGTTTCTAGTCATTTCAATTGATGGGCCAAATTTGTAAGTGAAGGAGTCCAATTATTTCAGAAATGAGTTGTAAAATTTTCATAACCTTTGAGCAATCCTAGTTGAAGCTTCAGACATCACAGAGTATAGACAGACTGTGTTTGCTCTGCCTTGCCAGAATTGATGGTACAGATACAATAAGACTAATAAAATGGCTGTGTTGAGCCACTAATCTGGGCATAATTTGTTATGTAGCATTGGCAGCTAGAATATAGAATATATAGAATATAGTATTTAAGAAATCCTGGAAAGAAACAAAAAACTAAACAAGTATTTATTCATGGATTATTAAGGTAGAACTCAGGAAGATGAGAGGCAAGATAAGGATGGAGAAAGTCTTTCCACTGTATAGTATTTTATATGTTTGGATGGTTTTGTGGATGCGCTTTTTCAAAATAAATAAATAAATAAATAGAAATGTGAAGAGAAAAACCAAATCTATTACTTAAGTGCGGGTTAAGGAAAAATTATTTTGTGTTTCCTCAGAGGTGGGGCTTTCTGAATATCACTTGCTGAATACTTGAAACCTTTTGGTTGACAGCAAGCCTAGGAGAGTCAATTTGTAGCTATGTAGATAGTGAGAGATCTCCAGAGGAGTTTACCTAACTCTAGAGGTATGTTGATACATTTTGGGGAAAGATGAGTGTTGGGACTTTGAAAACATCTCTAATTTGTAAAAGCCAGGGACTCCAGCACTTATCTAATTCTTAAAGAGGTGTATTTAATTTAAAAAGGTTATATAATCTAGGAACCTTTCCATGTCCTTTCTAAGAAGTAAAGGTTTTCTTTTCCTGTTTTTAGGAGGAGGGGGAGAGATTATACCTCTTTTGCCTATATATGAGCAGAGGTTTTTCTTTCTTTGTCACTTACAGATTTTTTTCTGTCACTCATATAGAATATTTTTTCATGTGGTTTTCATTGCATTGCCCCAGTGATAAGGACTAAGTTAAGGGGAACTCAGCACTTATTATTTACTATAAGGTAATAAAAAAAAAGGCCCCGAACCAAAACAACCCAAGGGGAAAATTGAGAAGAAAATTAATACAAATTAATATTTTTTAAAAAACCTAAGGACATATGTACATTTGATATGATGATATGAAAGTAAGTGCACATTAGAAACAAATTTTAGTGTAGAAATTACTTCAAGAAGGAAGGCTTATTTGAGATAAGATTGGAGCACCAAAATAAATTTTAGTGTGAGTATTAGGATAATGGGTGCTCACATCATTGTTTTATGTCATAATTTATGCATGTGTTTTATATTGCTTATACAAAAAATGACATACTCTAAATAAACGTTTATAGTGTGGAGTCAAACACATGATCTGGGAGGTCCTGTATTTCTCTGAAAAAAAAAAAAAAGAAGTCTTCACTAGAGAAGTAAGGAAAGATGGAGAAAGTGAGTACTGTTTAGATGTAAGATGCATTCTGAAGAAGGAGATAATAGCATTTAAAGATGCATTGAGTAAGTAGAATGACGGGAAAAACAAACAAACAAATAAACAAAAAAAAACCTTAAGAAGTATTTCAATACTTGTTCCTGAACAATTTGTGAATAGTTTTGAATACACTGCAATAAACAATAAGAATTCTACATTGAGAACATTTCAATTTATTATAGGTCTAATTTTATGAAAATCAAGATAACACTGAATTATAACACTAAAAACTTTAAATTGAACTAGTGTTTTAAATTAATACTTCCAAATCTTTTGACTTTTCTTTGGAAAAGAATGGATGACAAAAACATAAATTTTGGTGTTTATAGTAATAACTACTTTTACAAGCCTATGTTTTAGCTGTAGATGATACATTTGCCTACTGGGTAAATTTTTAAAGCCTTTTAAAATAAGACTAAAAATTGTAGAAATTCATTCAAAACTTAGCTGCAAATAACGTTATTGTTTCTGTTATAAAATAATATTCTGTTCCAACGAAGTTTGCTTGGAAAGCAAAATAAAGATTTAATTTGCACTTACTATCATTTTGCGCTATTTCTTTCTAACCCAATCCAATTTTCTTTTCTAATTCCTCCTTGCCAGCATGCTGGCCAACCTCCCTTTCTCCCTTCCTTCCCTCTTTCACTTCATTATTTCTGTATTTCTACATTTGCGTGACCTGGATGCTGATAATTTCACCTACAATCTAAATATTAATTTTTATTTACAAATGATGTTTAACAGTAACATTCATATGATAATTTACCATACAGAGTTAAACTGATAGTATATTCTTTTATTTCACAGTCACATCTGCTCTATGATATGTATATATTGTCTCTATTGAACAGATGAGGAAAATAAAACAGCTTAAATAACCTGGTAAATCTTCACACAGCTAATCATCTTAACTTCAAATATAGTGTTCATTGTACCACAGGCGATGATTTTATGAAAATAGTCATAAATAGTTAGACTTTCTTTTTTCACATTTAGAAAGTCTGGTTTTCATGAATGTTTATTACCATGAATTTCCTAATAAATTATATATAGATCTAAAGGCCACTTATTTATTATCCTGTCACACAAAGTGGTAATACTGGATTAATTAAATTTGTCTGCTTTGGTTATTTTCACAACTCACAAAGTGTGTGTGTTTCATTATCTTCTTAAGCAAGGTAATTTGTAGGAAAGATTTATTCCTTAAATAAAAAAATAAACATTTATAAACCTAATTGAAGAGTTAGTTACATCTTTTTAATAAACTAGGAAATCCTGATTAGATCTTTTCTCAGTCTACTCACATTGATTTTAATGTCTAGTCCTTATGTTGTAAGTGCAACAAGCAATGAAATGTCACCTTTGACTCTAAAACAGTACTACCACCTATAATAACACAATACAAAAACAATGTAATACAATCCTGATAAAACATGGACAATTAATAACATGATGGAGCTACAGCTAAGTAAAAGTATCTAGACTTCTGAATGTTGCTTCTCAAATATTTTAAATATGTATTTTGCTAATTTAATTAGGCCCCACATTTTAAACAGATGATTAGTAGTAAAGCAAAATACTTACTTACAGGTATACCTGTTTGCATGCACATGATATTCCCTAAAAGAACACGCGCACACACACACACACACACACACACACACACACACACATCATATTTTCTAAAAGGGTGCCTGTTTTCTTTATATTTTTTCTGTAACGTAGGTAAGAAATAATATATACATTGATTATGTGGATTTATATATCATAAAAATGGAAGCAAATGCTGATACAGAAAAATCTGTTGCAGCATGTTAAGGTTTATATATTTTTGATTATGAAAAAACAAATTACCTTTAATACTCTAGGTTAGTCATTGTTCTTAGTAGGAACCAGTGGTGGGGGGAAAAACTTGTGAACAAATGAAAAATGTTATCTACTAAAGTAGGCCTAAAAGCTGAGAGAATTAATACCTGCTGTGCCGTGTGATTTTAGGAATAGAAATAATGCATGTCAAGTGTCTGGCCAACAGAGAATAATCAATAGTATTATTAGTTGGATTACAATATTATATAAATAAATAACCGCTTACAAATGCATTTAATAACATAATTTAAAAATACAACACATTAAAATATTTTCAAAAGTGTTTATCAAGAATAACCTTCCCAATTACATATAATACAGTCCAATTAACCTATGATGTCTTCATTTTTGACCTTCTAGGTGAATAAAATTTTATACAATTATTTAAAAAGAAGACATATCATCTCTTTCATGAGTAGCTCGAGGTTATAGAAAACTTTACCATAGAAAACTCTTAAAAATCACATATGTGTATATGTACAACATTCTTAAATCTACAATAAAAATGCACACACAGTAACAGTAAATTGATAGCCACTCACCTTGTCATTTCCACATATTTAGGTAAGATAGAATAAGTGAGTACTGTAATATTTCAGATTTGAATACCGTCTTGAGAACTGATTACAATTTTGTTTTCTTGAGGCTTATATTTATTGTCTTATTAGGTATATCCTGAGTGATCAATACAAAGTGTGAAAATGTATAGAGAAGTTTTATATCCAATCAAAGGAGCCTAAACAAAGATTTCCTTCTCCAGCATCCCAGATTCAAAAAAATATAGATATTAAGGAGAATAAACTTCATTTGACACATACTCCTCAACTTTTAGATTCTGAAAGCTACAACTAGCTTATTTGGCAGGATAATCCTTAAAAAAGATTACTACAGCAAACATATTGCAATATGTACACTCAAGTAGGGATTATATGAATCTCTATAGTGATTGATTGTGACTACAGACTTGCTAAAAAGAGATTAGAATCCTTTCATAAATATTTTAGCCTCAGTATTAGAAAATCCATTAAATTTGATTCAGTTAGAAAATGTCTGAAATGCTGTTACTAGGAGAACAGTTTGCATTACCATTCTGCGGGTAATCCTGCTTTTTGGATTGATATGTAGATCTGTCAAAATCATAATGCAATCGACTCAAGTATTTTCTAAGAGGGTGTTTTTTGGTTGTTTTTTATTTTGTTTTTGTTTTTGCTTTTTTTTTCCTGGGAACCTCAGCAATGTATTATATGCAAACTACACATAACTGTAATACATATATTCTAACACGTATGTCAGTATCTATTTATACAACTTCCAAGTTTTCTTCAATTCCCACTTTGGGTGTGTGCACTCCATACAACCTACCTAAACCACAATAATTTTACTCTTCTTAACATTTCTAAAGCAAATATTCTAATGTGTCATTACATAAGTTATTTCATTTCAAGTTCTTTGGGGAACTTTCTAAATCAGTGTATATTGTGAGCTCTTAGTAGGTAACTTGTGGATTATATGGATCTATGTATAATATTTCTACATATGGCTATGCATTAATATGTGTAATAAGATACATATGCAACTCTTTAGCCATGATTATTTATTAACTTTTACCAGTATATTAAAATTATGTGAGTATTCATACAGATTTCTACATACAAGAAGAACATATTATAAAAAACATCTATGAAGTCAATTTGAATTAGCCAGTGCCATTTATTTATTATTATTATTTTTTATTGTATTTATTTATTTTTTTTTTGAGACAGAGGCCCAGACTGGAATGCAGTGGTGCAATCTTGGCTCACTGCAACTCTTTAGCCATGATTATTTATTAACTTT
>NW_012101821.1:4637094-4638516 GCF_000951045.1 Mandrillus leucophaeus | reverse complement strand
TTATTTGTTTCAGGAAACTTATGGGTGTTTGAAATATTGTTTATATTTTTATTTCATACAATTAACAAGAAATCTGAATGATTTGAAAATTTCACCCAAATGAAATGTCTCATGTAAAGAAAAAGTTTCAACAAGTTTCACATATAAACATACAATATAGTTTAATTTTTTTTCAATTGTATTGTCCCATGTAGGATTGTTCTGCAGAATTACCGATACACATTTTTAAATAAAATCTAAAGCCAATGTCTTATCTTTATTTTCTTAGCAAAAAAAAAAAACAAAAAAAAAAAACAAAAAAAAAACTAGTTTGTTTGCTGCATGTTCTGCAGACACACACACACACACACCCCCACACACACACCCTACCAGAAAATAAAAATAAATAATAAATTTGCCTTTTTATTAACTAAAATTGAAAAGTTACTGGAAGCAATATTTAGGGAATCCTATGACCTGAGAAAACATTTCAGATGAGACAGCTGATCCAGAGTAATGCTTTCTAATCCTTTATATTACAGTTTTTAGTATATGCATTTATTGCATTTGATGTGAGCATTTTGTTGAATAAAAAAACTTTTTCTTGACACCTTCTGTAAATATTTAGAAAAATCATCACAGACAAAAGGTTTTAAGTTATTTTGAGAATTGATGTTGTCTTGATTAGAAAAGTAAAGGTAGATATAATTTAAGTACATTTATATAGCAGGAAAAAATGTGCTTTTGTCTGTATAATTCTTTCTCCTATACCTAAGAAATAAAGGCAACATGCAATAAATAATGCTGTACTCAAAAAGTATCAATATGAATGCATTTAAAATACATCTTAGTATAAGTGTTGAAGTATCAATAAAATTGAAAAAAATAGACATAATCATCAATATTTATTTGAACTTTAATATTGGGGTATGCTCGCTTATCTTTTCCATGTGTAGGGGGCCCAAATCTACTCAATGAATCATTCACGCTTCCCTATTGGGAAAGGTGGGTGCAACTAATGACTGTACCAGCAAGACTTCAGAAGGCAAGAAAAGAGAGAAGTTGAAGATATTTATGATGTCCACTCTGCAGTCCAACCTCTCTATCTTACTCCATTACTCTCTCTTTTTTGGATTATTGCCATCAGCATATAAACATACTGTCTTCACTTCTGTCTAATTTAAAAAAAAATCTTAATCTCATTTCCTCTGCTGACTACTGTCATATATTATTGAAACTTTTGTAACAAAATTTGTTAAAGAAATTATCTAATTTGCTGTCTACAGTTTCTGTCCATATGTTTTATTAATTCATTTCAGTCTGGCTGTGACATCCATGTTGTGAAATCTAGTAACCAATTTTCAAGTCTATACTTATTTGACCTAGCAACAGTATTTGATGCAGTTAATTGGTCTCCTTCTTCTTAACACACTTTCCTCACCT
>NW_012101821.1:4635833-4637044 GCF_000951045.1 Mandrillus leucophaeus | reverse complement strand
TTTAAATGTTCTGTTTTAATTAACTCATTCTTTCTGATTCTTAGAAAATGGTTACACATTTAGATTCCTTAAGAATGAAGAAAAGTGAAGTGATGTCTATGAAACTTAACATAGTCTTGTTCACATAACAAATTCTAAAATATGTTGTTATTAGGAAAGGAAGAGGGAAAGTTATAAAATCAAATCTTTTTAAATTCACAAATAATCTGTTTAATAATGAGGTTTTAATGAACTATTAAGCTGTTGAACCACAATATATAGTACTACTACTACTATTAATTTTTACTTTGCATTTGATATATAGTATTTCTCTCTAAATTAAATGTTTTGTACTTATAAATTGTTTATTTAACAAAATTAGATGCAATTATAATTCCCATTCTTACTATATATTTTTGATAGTATATTGACAAAAAACATAATAATTCAACAAAATGAAGCATATGGAATCTACCTAGGTATTGTGTATGTTCATCACAAATAAAGGCTCCCAGGGCATGCAAGTCATTTTACTTGTTAAATGAAATTTACAAAATTATAAAATGTAATTGTCTTCAAAGAATATTGAATGGAGAAAAGAAACTTCGTTGTGTTTTTGTTTTTGTTTGTTTTTCAATATTTAACAATTAATTCCAATTTTCAGAGTGAATGGGAGCCTAAGGAGTTATGAGAGCTAAATGTTATGTGGTATCCTGGATGGAATCTTGTAACACAAAAAACAAAATGATATGAGGTAAAAACTAAGGAAATCTGAATAAAATATGGACTTCAGTTAATAATGTGTCATTGTCTCATTGCCTCATTAGTTATAACAAATAAAAATGTTAATACCGGGAGAAACTTGGTGCAGGGTATATAAGAACTCTATATACTATCTCCTCAATATTTTTATAAATGTAATCAGTTTTAAAAATAAGCCCATTAAGGCTAGGTGCGGTGACTCACGCCTGTAATCCCAGCACTTTGGGAGGCTGAGGCGGGTGCATCACAAGGTAAGGAGTTTGAGACCAACCTGGTCAACATGATGAAACCCCATCTCTACTAAAAATACATAAAAATCAGACAGGCATGGTGGTGGGCACCTGTAATCCCAGCTACTCGGGAGGCTGAGGCAGGAGAACCTTTTGAACCCAGGAGTTGGAGGGTGCATGAGCCGAGATCACGCCATTGCACTCCAGCCTGGGTGACAGAACAAGATTCCATCTCAAAAA
>NW_012101821.1:4627139-4634908 GCF_000951045.1 Mandrillus leucophaeus | reverse complement strand
TAGTAACCAATTTTCAAGTCTATACTTATTTGACCTAGCAACAGTATTTGATGCAGTTAATTGGTCTCCTTCTTCTTAACACACTTTCCTCACCTTACTTCCTTAACACTACTATCTTTCTGGTGTATCCTTATCTTTTTTTTTTTTCAGATGGAGTCTCTTCTGTGTCACTCAGGCTGGAGTGCAGTGGCACAATCGCGGCTCACTACAACCACCTCCTGGGTTCAAGTGATTCCCCTGTCTCAGCCTCCCGAGTAGCTGAGATTACAGGTACCCACCACCATGTCTGGTTAATTTTTTTAATTTAGCAGAGACAGGGTTTCACCATGTTGGCCAGGCTGGTCTTGAACTCCTGACTTCAAGTTATCTGCCCGCCTTGGCCTCCCAAGTGCTAGTATTACTGTCGTGAGCAATGGCGCCCGGTCCCTTATTTTCTTAACAGCTGTTTCCCTTTTCTCAGAACTCTTAATACTAGAGTGTTTCGAGATACAGGCCTTACTTAGTCTTCTGTGTTTCACTTTTTCCATGGTTACCATTTTGCTGATTTTAACACATTCAATCTGTTAGACTTTACAATCTCTTTATATATAATTGACTTTCAAATTTATATATATATATGTGGTTCAGTCTGTGACCGCAAGTTTAGACTAATAAGTACAATCTCCTATTAGATATTTACACTTGGATTTCAAAACTGAACTCATGTCTTATCCCAGAAACCCAATTCACACATAGTTTCACATGATTTCATTTAATAGTAGTTTTCACATTTCTACTTGCTTTATTTTCCATCTTATATTCATACTCTACTGAATCCATCAGCAATCCTTCTGGCTTTATCATAAAAATATATCAAAATAAAGCAGATACCATCCTGATCTCCTGAGATTTCCTTCTTGTTATGCTTTCTTATATTTTATTCTCAAGACATTGGGCAGAGCTACTACAGAAATGTGTCAAATGACACACTTAGGGTTTTACAGTTTGCATTGTATATCATTGGGAGGACTATCCCTATAAATAAATTTTAAAAGCATTTATTATATACTGGTTGATGATATTGCAGGCAAAAACAGTATGTTCGCAGGACTACATATTTTAATAACTTACGTTGGGCCTAGAAACTCTGTCATAGCTCCAAATTCTACATACATAGTAATCTTAGGACATTTCGTTTCACCTCTTGCAAGGCATGAGAGGACACGTTTTATAAATGATCATGAAAGACATTTGCCCAGTTGTTGGCTGAACACATGAAGAAATAGGAAAATTCTTGTGGGAGGTCAGGAACCCTGAACGGAGGGACCAGCTGAAGCCGTGGCAGAAGAACATAAATTGTGACGATTTCATGGACATTTATTAGTTCCCCAAATTAATACTTTTATAATTTCTTATGCCTGTCCTTACTGCAGTCTCTGAACATAAATTGTGATGATTTCATGGACACTTATCACTTCCCCAATCAATACCCTTGTGATTTCCTATGCCTGTTTAAAATCTCTTAATCCCGTCATCTTCTTCATAAGCTGAGGAGGATGAATGTCACCTCAGGGCCCTGTGATGATTGCATGAACTGCACAAATTTTTGCAGAGCATGTGTGTTTGAATAATGTGAAATCTGGGCATCTTGAAAAAAGAACAGGATAACAGCAATGTTCAGGGAATACCAGAGATAAGACTTCTGGCCACCGGTGAACTGGACAGAACAGAGCCATGTTTCTCCCCTTTCAAAAGCAAATAGGAGAAATATTGCTGAATTCTTTTACTCAGCAAGAAACATCCCTGAGAAAGAGAATGCGCCCTGAGGGTAGGCCTATAAATGGCCCCCTTAGAAGCATGCCGTCTTTTATAGTCGAAGCTGAAGGGATGAAATAAACCCCAGTCTCCTGTAACACTCCCAGTCTTATTAGGACGAGGAAAATTCCCGCCTAATAAATTTTGGTCAGACAGGTTGTCTGTTCTCAAACCCTGTTTCCTGATAAGATGTTATCAATGACAATGCGTGCCCGAAACTTCATTAGCAATTTTAGTTTCGCCCCATCCTGTGGTCCTGTGATCTCGCCCTGCCTCTACTTGCTTTGTGATATTTTATTACCTTGTGAAGTATGTGATCTCTGTGACCCACACCCTATTCGTGCACTCCCTCCCCTTTTGAAAATTGCTAATAAAAACTTGCTGGTTTTACGGTTGGGGGAACATCACGGATCCTGCCGACATGTGATGTCTCTCCCGGACACCCAGCTTTAAATTTCTCTCTCTTGTACTCTTTCCCTTTATTTCTCAAACCAGCCGAGACACCTAGGAAATAGAAAAGAACCCACGTAACCATCGGGAGTGGGTTCTCCCGATAGAATATGGGAATGTTTAATTTATCTCCTCTTTTTAGAATGCTTATATGTTAATTTCATTAATTTAACACATACTTGTTGAGGCACTGCTAGCAGGCATGTTCACATTGAATATTCTAGAAGATATGAGTGAATGTGTCTTTTTGGTAGAAAAATTTATTTTATAAACCAGACTTCAGCAATATGTAATTTACCCCTGTAAGAAATCTCTGCGTGTACCGCCTGAATGTAAAACGAAGTTGGAAAAAAAAGAAAATCCTATAAAACATTCACAAGTGTGAAAAATATATTAGTAGTTTAGGTTAATAAATATTTTTAGATTTCCTTAAATTACAATACAATTCTTAACAAATAATGAATTATTCTATCTTCATACCTCTTGTTGAAATTATATGGCCTGTCTTACCATTTGGGGAAAGTCATTTTAATTATGCATAGAAAGTAAGTGTGTAAGTACCTTTGTAAGACAAAGATAATACAACTAGTAATCCTGTAATTGGGTCCCTAATCTTCAGTTTGAACCCTATTCAGTTCGAGAGAAACTTTTAGACATGTTGATAATGAAGCTGTTTATGCTTAAACAGATAATTTATTTAATGCTCCCCCAATCAAGATCATTAAATGTTCCAATTTACTATATAGCATCTAAGTGTTTTATTTCCAAGTTTGATGCTTAGAATTCTTATGTGACAAGAGAATGACCTTGCTTTTTCTACAATATTTTTTCTAAGAAAACCCTCTATGCCCTTTACTGTAGTTTATTATATTGACATTGCCACTCCAGTCAAGTCTCCCTAAGAGCCAAAGTGGATGAAAACTTCGAAGTTTTATATTTATATCTTGATTCACTCTGCTTGGATTTATCATGTTATGACAAATTTATTACCAGAGCTTTACCCACTCTGAAGATTCTGATAGTGTTTCATTATGAGATAGAAAATGTGTCTACAGGATCATCCAAACACCCTATGATTGAGAGCAGCCTTTACTAGATATCAGAAAGGCTACATTGTATCACATTGTTGGTAGAGCATTTCTATTTTATATCCTTGATTTTTATTTTTATGTAGTGTCTGACCTGCCCCCTGATAGCTTTTAGGATGTTGCCCTATCTGTGCTCTTTCCTAATATTGTCATACTAGGCCTCTGAATATTTTTTGACATAATTTTTTAATTGTATATTTATGAGCATCTGGTAGTTGGTGTAAATGAGATCACTTCTGTGTGTTTTTCTGGAAGCTAAAATTACTTTTGTTTTTATTTGTTGTTGTTCTATCTCAATGTTGCTGTTCAAATATATATTGTATTGCAGTTAATTGAATTGAGCAAGAATGCCACATTCAATATCTTCTCAGCTAGAAAGTATTGAGCTCATTGTAGAGATAAATGTTTTACTGAGCAATGTAAAAAAAGTAGTTTACATCAGAGAAAAATAAAGGTGAAGAAAATTAAAGTTACTGACATGAGGAGCAAATAGCATTTATAAATTTAGAGAAAAAAAAGCCTAGGATTATTTTATTTAACTTAACCTTGCCTTATGGTAATAAAAATTGTTTTCCATATGCCCTTGATTGCTATTATCCATCCCTCCAAGATGATTTTAAGAAACTTATTAAAATGTTTCAGAAAAAAGTAACTCCAGGATAAGTAAATATGCAGATGTTTAACTTAAATAAGAAATACTTTTCATTAGATTTTTCAGTTTGGCTATCTGTATAGAATCTTTTTTGACACTTTATAAATACTCTGTTTTGATGTATTTGAAACATTTAGAGAGGTTCAGCTGGTATGATTAAACTGGCAACATCTTTAGTTGGGAGCTGCCTCTATCTTAATACAATATTTTAAAACCCCATACTACTCTTTATCATCGTTTTGTGACTCAATCTTAAATTGCAGGTGGTATACATGTAGACTGGTAAAGGAGGAAATGCAATTTAATAATCATATCAATGGAATCAGCCACTCAGTCAGTGAAGTAGTAGATTGCTGAACTAATTATACTGTCATTTATTCTATTTCCAAAACAAAATAGTTGTGTGTTAATTATGAACTTATGAAAGGACTTTTATGAATTTAACAAGAATTTAAATTATAAAAGGGAAGACATTAAATAGCATTGAGAAATTGGATAATTTTTATAGATTCTATTCATTTTATAAATTCTAAACTACTGTGAATGTTGCACATTATGTTTTAGTTTTATATTTTTGTGTGTTTAAATATTCACAAGCTATACAATGCTGGAATTTTAAATCTAGTTTTTCTCTTAATTTAGCTTAAACCATATGCACACTTTTATGCTGCCAAATTAATTTAGGGAAACATTATTAATGGTGGAATTTTGCTGTGTTTCAATGCAGAAGACTGATACTTTACCACATGGGCAAATTTTAGAATGAAATCTGGGTAAATTTGTCATATTGTCAAAATCCTAAAAGGGTTGCTATGAGGTTTAAATAAGCTAAAATTTATAAGAAACTAGAGCAATGCTTGACAAATATTATATGGGAATATAAATATAGTGAAGATAATTTTCACCTATCATTATTAGTATGTTTATGCATATCATAATATTTACATAGTGGAAATTATCATCATTTGTATGTCTATGCTTATCATAATATTTCCATTACTAAATGAAGCTTTTATTTATTGTGTATATTCTATTTTGATTTATTCTATAGAATTAGAATTACATTCAAATCTCTTAGTTTTTTATTTCTTAGGCTTTTTATTTTTTTGTTATTCCCTCCCATTCTGATGGATCCTTAAATGTTAAAGGTTCCCCTGATTTTAAATCTAGCCTCACTTCCTTATTTACATATTCTCCCTAGAACACGTCATACAGCGTTGTGGCTTTAAATGCCATCGATAGAATAATAATTTGCAGATTTATATATTTAGTTCCCAATCCTCCCTTGAACCACAGAACCACATATACAACAACTTGTTTATATTTTCATTTGTTTATGCAATCTGCATCCTGTACTTAATGTGTCCAAATAGAATTTTTGTTTGACCTTAACCTCCGCAAGCTACACAATTACCTAAATCTTTCCAAAGTTTGTAAATAGCAATTGAACCACCCCCAACCCAGTTGCTCACCCTGAAAGCCTGGGATTCATCTTGAGTCTTCCTTAACTTCCATGCTTAATTCTTCAAATAGCTTTTGGACTGAAACTCAGAATAATCTGCTTAAAGTGTTCACTTCTTTGCATCGTCCCTATTCTCACTGTTGACCAAGGTTTGTATTTTTTACCTAGGTTATTGTACTAGCTACTAATTCAATTACCAACTTACATTCTGTCCTCTAGTGTATTTATTATAGTACCCAAAGGGATGTTTTCTTTCCATAGGGAACTTAGTTTTTATTTTATTTTTATTTTTTATTAAACTTTAAGTTCTGGGATACAGGTACAGAATGTTCAGGCTTGTTACACAGTTATACATGGGCCACGGTGGTTTGTTGCACCCATCAACCCATAATCTACATTAGGTATTTCTCCTAATGCTCTCCCTCCCCTTGCCACCCACCCCCGACACACCCCAGTGTGTGATGTTCGCCTCCCTGTGCCCATGTGTTCTCATTGTTCAGTTCCCACTTATGAGTGTGAACATGCAGTGTTTGGTTTTCTGTCCCTGTGTTAGTTTTCTGAGAATGATGGTTTCCAGCTTCCTCTATGTCCCTGGAAAGGACATGAACTCATTCTTTTTTATGGCTGCAAAGAATTCCATGGTGTATATATGCCACATTTACTTTATCCAGTTTGTCATTGATGGGCACTTGAATTGGGTCCAAGTCTTTGCTATTGTAAATAGTGCTGCAATAAACATACGTGTGCATGTGTGTTTATAGTAGAATGATTTATAATCCTTTGGGGTATATATCCAGTAATAGGATTGCTGGGTCAAATGGTATTTCTAGTTCTAGATCCTTGAGGAATGGCCACACTGTCTTCCACAATACTGGAACTAATTTACACTCTCACCAACAGTGTGAAACCATTCCTATTTCTGCACATCTTCTCCAGCATCTATTGCTTCCTGTGTTTTTAATGATCACCATTTTAACTAGAGTGAGACTCCCACCAACAGTATAAAAGTGTTCCTATTTCTCCACATCCTCTCCAGCAACCGTTGTTTCCTGTCTTTTTAATGATCGTCATTTTAACTGGTGTAAGATGGTATCTCATTGTGGTTTTGATTTGCATTTCTCTAATGACCAGTGATGATGAGCTTGTTTTCGTATGTTTCTTAGACACATAAATGTCTTCTTTTGAAAAATGTCTGTTCATATCCTTGCCCGCTTTTGATGGAGTTGTTCTTTTCTTTAAATTTGTTTAAGTTCCTTGTTGATTCTGGATATTAGCCCTTTATCAGATGGATAGAATGCATTTTTTTTTTTTTTTTGCATTCTATAGGTTGCCTGGTCCCTCTGATGATAGTTTCTTTTGCTGTGCAGAAGTTCTTTTGTTTAATTAGATCCCATTTGCCAATTTTGGCTTTGTTGCAATTGCTTTTGGTGTTTTATTCATGAAGTCTTTTCCCATGTCTATGTCCTGAATGGTATTGCCTAGGTTTTCTTCTAGGGTTTTTATGGTTTTAGGTCTTATGTCTGAGTCTTTGATCCATCTTGAATTAATTTTTGTATAAAGTGTAAGAAAGGAGTCCAGTTTCAGTTTTCTGCATATGGCTAGTCAGTTTTCTCTACACCATTTATTGAATAGGGAATCCCCATTGCTTGTTTTTGTTAAGTTTGTCAAAGATCAGATTGGTTGTAGATGTGTGGTGCTATTTCTGAGGCCTCTACTCTGTTCCATTTGTCTATATATCTGTTTTCGTACCAGTACTATGCTGTTTTGGTTACTGTAGCCTTGTAGTATAGTTTGAAATCAGGTAGCATGATACCTCTAGCTTTGTTCTTTTGGCTTAGGGTTGTCTTGTCTATGCAGGCTTTTTTGGTTCCACATGAAATTTAGTTTTTGGTTTTTTTTTTTTTGTTTTTTATTTTAATTCTGTGAAAAAAAAGTCAATTGTAGCTTGACGGGGATAGCATTGAATCTATTAATTACTTTGGGCAATATGGCCATTTTCACAATAGCAATTCTTCCTAACCACGAGCATGGAAGGTTTCTCCATTTGTTTGTGTGGTCTCTTATTTCCTTGAGCATTGGTTGTAGTTCTCCTTGAACAGGTCCTTAACATCCCTTGTAAGTTGTATTCATAGGTAT
This sequence comes from Mandrillus leucophaeus, assembly GCF_000951045.1. Lineage (NCBI taxonomy): Eukaryota > Metazoa > Chordata > Mammalia > Primates > Cercopithecidae > Mandrillus > Mandrillus leucophaeus. The sequence goes on along the minus strand of NW_012101821.1, from coordinate 4,627,326 downwards.
TCTATTATCTTTGTAGCAATTGTAAATGGGAGTTCACTCATGATTTGGCTCTCTGTTTATTATTCGTGTATAGGAATGCTTGTGATTTTGCACATTGATTTTGTATCCTGAGACTTTGCTGAAGGTGCTTATCAGCTTAACGAGTTTTTAGCCTGAGACAATAGTGTTTTCTTTATATACAATCATG
>NW_012101821.1:4624076-4626404 GCF_000951045.1 Mandrillus leucophaeus | reverse complement strand
AGGAAGTTTTTCGTTTCTTCTTCTAGAAGTTTATTTGTGTAAAGGTGTTTATAGTATTCTCTGATAGTAGTTTGTATTTCTGTAGGATCAGTGGTGATATACCCCAAAAGAGATATTTTTAACATTAATTTCTCTCCCTTTGTAGTAATCTCTAGGTTTTTTGTTTTGTTTAGTTTTGTGGGTTTTTTTTTTAAAATACTAAAAAGACTATTCTAAGATTTTTTATCCTACATGATCTGCTACTGCCTATAATTCAGATCTTATCTGTAATAACTTTTTTTCTTGGTTTTGTCATTTAATTGTGACAGCGTTTTTTCTGTCCCTTGAGTATCCCATTATGTTAATTGCAACAGGAAGGCCTTTGCACAGTGAGTCACCATATCCTCAAATGGCTGGTTCCATTCCCATTTCAGGTTTCAGCTTAAAGAAGCCCTGCTTTCTGAATTTCATTCATTTTCCTAATCACTCTCTGAAAGTTCTCTGATTTTGCATGCTTCAATGGCACCACTTATTGGATTTCATTTATTTCTCTTCTTTACATTTTGTTTCTTTTCCTTCTGAAAAGTAAACCGGATAGAGACCCTGTATGTCTTGTTCATTGCTGTTATATTCCCAAAACTTTGAATAATTCTAAACCACCATAACAACTCAAGATATATCGGAATGAATGAATTCGGAAATTAATATTCACAACAAACCTGTGACTCGTGTAATCATATTTATTGTCATCCTACAGATAACAAAGCTGCAACATAGAAGGAGTAGATAATTCACTGAAAATTATAAAGCCAATAAATGCAAAAGTTAGGGGCAAACCCTGGCAATCTAGAATCAAAACCCATGTTCTTCAATTTTGAACTGTTGGATTCATAAGGACAAAATAATTACTTTTGCTTGCTATATTATAATGCTGAATTTATATCTTACCATTCTCTCATTAAGATATGTTTTTACAATTGCCAATTATTCCACCAAATTTCTTATTTTTCCATGATCTGCTTCTCAAAATCTTTAGGTACATTTCTGAAGCAAACAACTTTAGGAATATTTCTTAGGTGAAAATTATTCCTAAATAAAACACATTTAAACAAAAATTATTATAAATGTTTTTCTTAGCTGCATATTTATTAACAAAGTCTAAAAACAAGAAAATGCAGTATTACATTTTGAAAGTATTTTTCAACAACCAACGTTATATTTTACATACTGCAAGCTTATTAAATATGAGTTTAAAAACTAGGTAAAAATTATCTGTTCCTTCTTATACAATTATTTGAATTCTATATTTCTCACAGTGAATTTCAGCAACATAACAATACCTTGGTTTACTTGGAGTTTTAATCTTTACAAAAACTACACACATTAGGAAGTAGAAAAGTTGTCAGGAACAATTTATTAAAGATATTAGGGAAATTGTGTTTAGCATTTCAAATAATTATATTTCACTGCTGAGGTTATGAGCCTCAAGGAAAACTTTGGCATGCTTTTTTTCCTCATTAATAATTTATTAAATGTGATATATATTTATCCACTTGGAGAATTCCTGCTGCTAGCTTTATGGTGATATTTTGCTATAGATGGCAAACTTTTTGTTACATATTTTATTCATAATTAATATACAGATATTTCCCAAAGTAAATTATCATATACACATTATAAAGTGCAACATGTTATTTTAAAAATTAAAATAAGACAGATTTTTAAATAAAATATAGTGCCATCTTCATAGAGAGCTTTAAAAGATATCAGTGCTTAACATATTTGTCAATTCTGTCATTGTTCAGTTAACCACTCAGGCTGTAACATTAACCATAGTATCCTTCTAGTCTTGGTACAGAACGTGGCAATTGATATCAAACTGCTGACATAAACCCTGCTTTGTTATAAGATGTACAAGGATCAGCAGATGCTTTTCGGTTCTGTGCTAAAGTTGAACACCTCTTCCAATTCACATTATCAATATTGCCCTGAACATATTATTGTTGATTTTAATGCTTAAAGAAAGCTCATCATAATTAAGAATCTAAATGTAATGTAAGAATGTAAGAATGTAAGAATCTAAAACTTATGGTAAATTTTACTTTACCATCTTTTAAAAAATTGTATAACATTTTTTTCCTGCTTTCAATTTGTCACATTCATTATGTATTTTGATAGCAAACATTCTGCACTATAACAAATATTCTTGGCTTCCAGCAAGGGCAAAATTTTGAGACTAGTATTACATTTACTATTCTTTTGTCCTTATTTTTTTCAACATGAAATCTCTAGCACAAATTAGTATGTTTCAAATCTCTTATCATTATAATTAACTTGTTCATTATAGCT
>NW_012101821.1:4605187-4622450 GCF_000951045.1 Mandrillus leucophaeus | reverse complement strand
AAAGAATAATAAAATAGAAAGGAGAAAAAAAAAGTACACAATGGAGAACTACTGTCTCTTATACACATCTGTAAGGGCCAATGAGAGCTCTCCAGGACTGCAGACAATACACGTATGAGCTTGCAGAGGGCAATCAAGGCACTCGTACAAATCAGGAAGCGTTTGAGGCAGTTTTTGTATAAAGAGGGCCACACAGAAGGTTACCATCAGTCTGCGGCTGAAAGACCATGGAGGGATCATGCTGTGAACACAGGCTGGGACACGCTTAGCAGTAAGTTCTCATACCCATACATCTTACCCACTACAGTAGTCAGAAATCTCAGGAGAACCTGTCTTCCTAAACTCCTAAGCTCTTACAGTGCCTTCTTTTGGGAAAGTTTAACACTTTAATGGTGCTCACTTTAATGAAGAAATGCTTAAAAACCTCCTTCTATTGTTGTAATATATGCTGAAGGGGAAATTTTGAACTGAAAGATAATAAATTGATAACTGGCACAAAGGTGAAGATAGCTGAGACATATTCCTTGATGTTACATACCTACATTCTGTGTTCATACTTTGTTTTCTACTGAGTAAACATAACGAGATATGCAATTGCATAGAAGTTGTTCATGACTACTTGCATTCAAAACTATTTTAACAGTATTTTAGTAGTTTATATGTTCTAAAATTTCCTTACTTAGGAAAAAATGTTTTGTTACTACTAATAGAGGGACAGGGCATGAGAAATACTTACTAATGGCAAACTTGTAAGCAGTTTACACTCATTTTCTTATTGAATTCTTAAGACAGTGAAGTTGTTTTGGACTGAATGTTTGTGTTCACTCAAAATTTATATGTTGAAGCCTTAACCACGCCCCTATTTGATTGTAATTTGACGTGGGGCTGTTGGGAGGTAATTAGGTTTAGACGAGGCCACGAGGTAGGATCCTCATGAAGGTATTAGTGCCTTTATTAAAAATAAAAAAGAAAAGAAAAGAAAAAAAAAAAACAGAGAGATGGTTTTTTCTTTCTCTATCAGGTGAAGATACAGTGAGAAGGCAGCTGTCTGCCAGGAAGGTAGATGGTTCTCACTAAGAATCACACCTGTGAGCACCTTGTTCTTAGATCTGCCAGCCCCCAGAACTCTGAAAAGTAAATGTCTGTTGTTTAAGCCAAACAGTTCGTGCTATTTTGTTTCAACATGATGTAACTAAGACAGAAATCAGTACTAAAAATGTTAAATAGTTTCTTAAGACTGTTAGGCAGTAAGGAAGGAAAACAAGACTAGCTGTTAGAACCACCTGAACCATACACCACAATATACCTCAGTTCTACAGAGTATACCAAGAAGGAATTAACATACGTTGCTCATTATTTTTATTTGCAGCTATCCTTGTTTTTTAAAAAAAGGGCTTAAAATAACATGTTTGTGTTTATTTTCCATTTTTTATCCTGAATTTCACTGAATGTAAGGTCATTCATCAGTACAAAGTAAAACAATATTCATGTTTTGCAATAATAGAAAACAATATTACAGGGGACATATGCTTTCTAAACATGTAAGAAAGGTGACTTGTTTATATTATACTTCAGCCATACTTTTCTTCATTAACAGGATGACTTGACATTGTAAAGTATTGATGCTGTCATTAAAATCCCGGTGAAGCTGTGTTCTTCATTGCTTAATTAGGAAGTCTTTTAATGTAACTGAAGTCTATTGTCACTGATTATTACCCTAATAGATTACTTCTCTGTTCATGCTGATTTCTTTAAATACCCTTTACCTTTAGTGAGATTAAATATTCACTGAGAGGGATGCTGATATTGCTCATTATTTTCTTTTTAAAAAGAATAATAAAATAGAAAGGAGAAAAAAAAAGGAGTGGAAGTAGGAATAGGAAGATGGCGAGCAAGAAAAGAAAGAAAAGGAAGAGGAAGAGGAAAAGGAAGAGGGAGAAAGCGGGAAGAGAGTAAAAACACACAAAAAGGGAAAGAAGTGGTGATTCTGGATATTATAACTCTCTTAAAGCTAAAGACTAATATAGTTGGAGCTGTGGTGAGTATACGATGTACACTTACATTACATTATCTTATAAATCTGTGATGGTATATGTCTTGTTTGAGCATTCTTATGTTTCAGACATGCATTTTTCCTAGAATAATTTGCGTATTTTTGACTCTGTATATTTTGGGTGCCATAATATTTCCTTCACCACATAATAAAAGGACACAAATGAAGCAAGGAAATAAAAGAAAGCAAAAGCAAGTAATTAGATAACAGAGTAAAGAAACATGCATTGAGTATATATGCTCTTTTAGATTGTAATCCCAACCCCATAAACAGCTTTCACGTTGTTTAAATAATTAAACTCTCTCTAGTCTATCTGCTATAATTTTAATATGTGCCACCAAAATCGTGTGTTGAAAACTTAACCCCAATCCAATAGCGCTGGGAGTTGGGGACTAACGAAAGGTGTTTAGGTCATGAATGCTCCACCCTCATGAATAGATTAATGCCAGTTTTAAAAAGGCTTGAGGGTATGAGTTAGATCTTTTGTTCGCTTGCTTTGTGATGCCTTCTATCATGTTACAACACAGCAAGAAGACCCTTCTAAATGCAGCTTCTTGATTTTAGACTTCCCAGCTTCCAGAAATGTGAGCCAATCAATTTCTGTTTATTATAATTACCCAGTCTCAGGTATTCTGATATAGCAGCACAAAACGAACTAAGACACAATTGTCCCAACACATATAAAGTGAAATACTTGTACTAAGTAAAATCTGGGTGCTTTCTAGTTGAGAATTTTATTATTTCTTTGACAGTCACTTACAAGAACTTTACATAAAAGCTCAACTTGTTTATCTACAAAGTGAAGTAAAAATGTATTACGTAGCAGTCATCTTCTGTGGTTATCTCAGTTATTTAAATATTAACACTATTGAGGGAATGATGGTGTCCGTTGATTACAAAGCAAAATCTGAGAAAATTTCAATAGAATTTTTTACAATTGACTCTAAGATAAGGAGAATGCACTTCCCTTTGAAAAGTCCAAGTTTTATGACTTCTTTCCCCCTAAGGCGTTGAGAAAAACTTCAGAAATAGAGAAGACGGAAAGAAACTGACTAAAGATAAAATAGACAGATTTTGTCTGCCAAGTTTTTCAGTCTTTCATTTGTTTTGCCAGTGCCAGTGTACAAACATCCATGCAAAGTGATATCACTAATATAAGACTATTCTGAGATTTGAATTCAGGTCTCTCAAAATATTACTTTCTTTCTAGTTTTCAAACTATGTTAAATATTCTACCAACATCTGATTCATATTCCATTTTAATACCCAGTATTATTATTTTTATAACTATAAGAACAACATAACGCTGACCCATAAAAGTGTTAACAAGTCAAACTACTATTATACCGAACTTGGAATAAATATTTCCAGCAACAGCTATATATCTTTGTATGCATCAAAATCTAAGTGTCATTGTGTATACTTGTAGAATTTCTCTGGTGATTTTTAAAAGTTAAATCCCTATTAATCCCTTCTAAGATTTAATCTAGCAACAATTTGGAGCCATCTACAATATGAAAACTACTACAGAACAAAAAGAAAAATGGAGATTAAAATAGATATGGGAAAGCATGTAACTATGAGTGGAAATATAGCAAGAAAAGAAACTTTGTAAAACTTTTTTAAATTTTACATTTATAGATTTAGAGGTTATAAGTGCAGATTTCTTACATGCAGATTTCTTACATGCATATATTGTGTAGTGATGAAGTCTGGATTTTTAGTGGACACATTATCCTAATAGTGAACATTGTACCCAACAGATAAGTTACCATCTCTTACCCCACTCCCACCCTGCTAATTTTTGGAGTCTCAATGTCTACTATTTTTTTCACTCTGTACGTCCATTTGTATTTATTATTTAGTTCCCACTTATAAGTGAGAATTTGTGGTATTTGACTTTCTGTGTCTCAGTTATTTCATTAGGATAATGGCCTCGAGTTTCATCCATGTTACTGCAGGTGACTTTCCTTGGCTTAGTAGTATTCCACGGTGTGTGTGTGTGTGTGTGTGTGTGTGTGTGTATCACATTTCTTTTATCCAGTCCTCCATTCATGGACACTTAGGTTGATTCTACAGCTTTGCTATTGTGAATTATACTGCAATGACCGTGCAAGTGCTGGTGTCTTTTGATGTCATGATTTCCATTGGGTAGATACCCGGTAGTGGGACTGCTGGGTTGAATGATAACTCTATTTTTAATTCTTTTAAAAATCTTCATATTGTTTTCTGTAGATGGTGTACTGGTTTATATTTCCACTAGAAGTATATAAATGTTTTCTTTTCTCTACACCCTTGTCAACATCTGTTGTGTTTTGACTTTTTATTAATAGCCATTTTGACCAAAGTAAGAGAGTACATCCTTATGATTTCAGTTTGCATTTTTCTGATGATGTGATGTTGAAGATTTTATTCGTGTATTTGTTGACTGCTTCTGTGTCTTTTTTTGAAAAATAAAACTGTTCATGTCTTTTGCCCACATTTTAATGGGGTCATTTTTTTTTTCTCATTGAATTATTTGAGTTTATTGCAAAACATTAATAATAAAACTAAAATAAATATTTGTATATCTCAAATATAGTGCCCAGAAAATCTTTATACATTGCAGGATCACTTCTATGTCTGCCAACTTAAAAATATCTTCTGATAAAGCTTACATTTACTATATTTTTCATCAAAAGGAGTAGTTACATTTGTATTAATAAATTGTAATATGTTATTTATTATTGCTCCAACCCCTTTCTGGGTATTAAGATATAAACTGTGGGACTAGAGGCAGTGGCTCATGCCTGTAATACCAGCACTTTGGGAGGCCAAGGCAGGCCCATCACAAGGTCAGGAGTTCGAGACCAGCCTGACCAACATGGTGAAACCATGTCTCTAATAAGAATACAAAAATTAGCCAGGCATGGAGGCACACATCTGTAATCCTGGCTACTCAGGAGGCTGAGGCAGAAGAATCACTTGAACCCTGGAGGCGGAAGTTGCAGTGAGCACAGTTTGCACCACTGCACTCCAGCCTGGGTGACACAGCAAGACCCGATCTCAAAAAAAAAGAAAACAAAAAGAAATAAACTGTTGAAAGATAAAAAGAATGTGAATTCTGGTTTCATCAACCATACTTTAGAATGATAGAAACAAAACCAATTAATTAATTGATAAACAAAATGCTGTATTTTTCCTCTTAACCTAAAAATTATTATTTTTTTATTTTTTAGGCATTGCTTACATACTGTAAAATTCACAAACCTTAAGTATGTAGTTTTATGGATTTGTGCATAGATACATGCCACATGTAACCATTAGCCAAATCCAGTTATAGAATATTGTCATCAACTAACAAAAATCACTTGATGTATTTTTGAAACTACTCGATAAATAATTTGAATAAATATTCAAACTATTTATTTATAGGATAGTTTTACATTCACAGCAACATTGAGAGGAAGATAGAAAAATTGTCCATAATGACCCCTTTGACCCCACACATCTGTACCCTCACCCATCATCACCATCCCGTAGCAAAGTAGTATTTTTTTTATGACGGATGAATCTATAATACACTGATACAGAATGATTACCGAAGTCAACAGTATACTTTATGTCTGATTCTTGGTGTTGCACATTGTATGTGTTTGAACCAATGTATAAGACACGTATCTACGATCATACAGTATACATATTTCCCCGTCCTAAAAATTCTCTGATTCATTTCTTTTTAATATTTTCATACTTTTGTTTTTTCTAGAATGTCATATAGAAGGAATATATAGTATGCAGCCTGTTCAGATTAGCTTCTTTCCTATAGTAATAGGTATTTACGTTTCTTTTATGCTTTTTCATGGCTGATAGTTCATCCTTTTTAGTTCTATACCATATTTCATTGTCTAGATGTACTACTGTTTGTCCATTCAAATTTTGTATTTATAAACAACCATGTGCAGATTTGTGTGTGTTCATAAGTATTCAGCTCCTATGGATAGATACCAAGGAGCATGATTGCTAGATCATATAAGAAGAGTATATTTAGTTTTGCAAGAAACCAACCTGTCTTCAAAGTGGCTGCACCATTTTTTATTTCAACCAGCAGTGAATGAAAGCGCTTATTGCTTCAGATCTTTGACATCATTTGGTGTCATCAGTGTGCTGTATTTTGTCTTCTCTAATAGGTGTTTTATCTACAGCCATCCAAACTTGAATGAGCCTGATCTTGCCTAAGATGTGCAGTGCTATCCCATTGCTGGTTTTTATTAAATGATATTTTTATTATACACAGTGTATGTTACTCCACAAATAATTTTAGCATATCAAGAACTTTCGTAGAGTATAGGTAAATAAATTTGTTTACAGGAACAATGAATGATGAAAATAAAGAGAAAATAGAGGCGAGAAAATCTGATCACTCTAGGAGTGAAATTCATTCACACATCTCAACTCTAGGGATTATACTATCTTCAGAAGCCTTCAGGTAATATAAATGTGTGAATCATTTGAGTATAAGAAATAGGCAGACGTTAGGCCAATAAGGTATAAGGCATATTAGTCCCTTAAGAGTATTCTGATTTATCAGTAAAAAAAACAAAGTTATGCTGGCAAAGTAAATCAGCTGGGTAGATTCAAACCAGATATCACCAGTTTGTAAACATATTGCACTTCCAACCTATATCTGTGTACCTTTATGAATACATATACATATATAATTATCATTATTAATAATTTGTTAATTTTAATAAAATATGAATATCAGTCTTAGAGTATTTTAATTAATGAATGACTGATGCTAGTAATAATTCTATAGGCATGCTTATACTATTGAAATGCTTATGAATATGCACTTTTAAATAAATTTAATATTGTCCTGTGATTATACTTTTTTTTATTTCTATTTTTGTCTTCCACTCTTTTTCTGCATTTTGGGGGTTTTAATTGAATTTTTTATATGATTCAATTTTCTCACCTTCCATAGCATGTGTTAGTTAGACATCTTTTTTTTTTATCCTTTTTTAGTGGTTTTTCTAGAGTTTACAATCTTCATTTACAATTAATCCAAGTCCACTTTCAAAAACACTATGCAATTTAATGGGTAGGGTGACTCCCTTATGATAACAAAATAATTCTAATTTTTCCCTCTTATAATTCATATCATTGCTTTAATTCATTTCATTTCTATATAATAACATATAAGCATAAGTATAATTCTTATTGTGTGTGCTTTGAGATATATATGATATATAGGCATACATAATCATCACATATATGGTTGCTATTATTATTTTGAGTAAATTATCTGATAGATCAGTTAAGAATAAGAAAAAAATTTTTATCATTACTTATTCCTTCTATAGTGTTCTTCTTTTCTTTATGTAGGTTCATGTTTCTGACCTCTACTACATTTTCCCTTTTTCTGAACAACTTCTTTTAATATTTCTTGCAAGGCAGGATTATTCTCAATTTTTGGCAACAAATAGTCTCAGTTATTGTTTGAGAAGTTCCGTATTTCTTCTTTGATTTTAGAGGACAATTTAACAATGTACACAATTCTAGGGTTGTGTGAGTGTCTGTGTGTGTTATGAACACAATTTTTTTACTCCACTTTCTTCTTGTTTATATAATTGCTGAGGAGAAGAAAGATGGAATTATTATAATTGATTCTCTATAAGTAAAGTTCTTGTTTTTTTCTTTTTTTCTCCTTTGGCATTTCTGAGAATTTTCTCTTATCTTTGATTTTCTGTTGTTTGAAAATGATATGTTAAGGTGTAGTTTTTTGGCATTTATTCTACTTGGTGTTCTCTGAACTTCCTGCATCTGTGTTTTGGTGTCTGATGTTAATTTGGTGAAACTGTCAGTAATTGTTGTTTCAAATATTTGTTCTATCCTTTTTTTTTTTTTTTGCTTTCTTTCTTCTTCTTCTGGTATTTTGATGTCATGTCGTTCTCCCACAGTCCTTGAATGCACTACTCTTTTCAGTCTTTGTTCTCTTTGCTTTTCATTTTTGACGTTTCTATTGATGTATGCTGAAGCTCAGAAACTCTTTGCTCAGCCATGTCCAGTCTACTAATGAGGCCATCAAAGACATTCTTTATTTGTGATACAAGGTTTTCTATCCATAGCATTTCTTGAAGTTTTTATTAGGATTTCCACCCCTCTGCTTACACTGCCCATCTGTCCTTTATGGTGTCTACTTTATCCATTAAGACCCTTAGCATATTAATCACAGTTGTTTAAAATGACTGGTCTTATAGTTCCAACATTCCAGCTGTGTCAGGCTCTAATGCTTACTCTGTCACTTCGAATTGTGTTTTTTTGCCATTGGTTTTTTTGTTTTTTAAAATATCTAAACATGGTTTACTGAGAAAAAAAAAAACCTTCTAAAAATATATGCTTTTGTAATATGTTGGTGAAGTACCAGGGAAAGGGGGGAACATTCTGTAATTCTATAATTCTTAATTAATATCAGTCTTTTAGTGAGCCTGTACCTCTGGATTGTGAACGTCAGAAGTTTTTCTCAATTTTTTTTTCTCCCCTCTTAGTTGGGACAGGATGATGGCTAGTGTGGATTGGAAATGGGTAGTTTAATTCTCCCAGGCATAAAGTTAGAGGGAACTAGAGTTGGATAGTTTTATTATAGGTCAGTTAGACTGATTCTGCCTCAGCAAGTGGGGCTCTTATTACATAGTTTCTCCTGAGGTCATGCCTTAAGAACAGAGTATTTTGACATTTCAAAATGGTTCCTTTTCTCTTTCCCCTGCAGAAGCATAAGGGACTTTTTCTTGTGGGGATATGGGAGCCTGGTGGAGCTCCTGAAGGTAAATTTCACAATCCTATGGAAGCTGCCTTATAACTCAGTTCCCTGGAGTTTTATCTCTCAGAATTGTTCACACCGAGCCTCCAGCAATTCATCATTTATAGTTCAAGTTTTTCTGTCCTGGCACTATTTCCTGTGGAGTTTGCTATACCGAGTTTCTGCCTTTATAAGTTGTGACTCTTCACGTATGCCTTTCTGTGTCTCCAATCTTGGGAGCAGTACTTTTTTTGAGGGTCCTTTTCTCTCTTACCAATCCAATAAGAATTGTTGATTATTTGTTCTGTTCAGTTTTCCCTTGTTGTAAAGATAGAGTGGTTAATTCTAAGCTTTTCGGAACTGGAAACCAGAAGTTTGATTTCATAATCCACTTGTCTTCTTTCTGAGTATACTTATACCCTTAGTTTGGTTCAGGTCCTGATCAGCAGGGAAGAGTTTTCTTAGAAGTTATTTGCCACAGTATCAAAGTAAGCGCAGATGTTATTAGAAATTAGATATAATTACATAGAGAATAAGAAAATTGAAGAAAACGTAAAAAGGTCTAATTTGTAATCTCAAAGAGATAGAATAAAATACTGTATTTTTCAAAAATTACTCTGAAGCTGTGGAAAAGGAAACATTTTGGGACCAAAAAAAAGTCAAGTAAGCAACAAACAAATATACAGATTTAAAAAAAAATAGAGAGAGAGGCTTGGAAATCAATACTAAAAAGCGGATATAGAAGGAATTATTCCAGGATGAAACAGAATGATTTCATCCCAGAGTAATTTACCCATAAGTTTAAAAAGAATATTGATAGATTATGTTTTTATTGCATTTAGAAGATTTTGTTGTTGCTGTTTCTGACAAATAGCTTATCCTTGGACCAATATTAAGTAAATGGAAAATAAACAATTGAGAACAAAAGACTAACATAATATCATAATGTAACAAATGAAAACTATAAACTAATGTAAGGTGATAATATATCAAGTTATATAAATATCTTAGGCTCAACTAAGAAATGTATTTACAGGCATAATAATATAAACAATATACTTTATGCTAATCAATTTGTAACTACACTGTAAAAGAGGAAAATGATAATTGCATGGCAAGAATAATACAAAAGGACATATGCAAAGTTATACATTTCTATAGTAGAGAAGTTGATATCGTGTATCAAAAGCTTAAATAGTTATTTGTATAAACCATTTACATATAGCATGGAGAGAAATATAAGAATAAAACTCTTAAAACAGTTGTATGCAGTTGCTTCTGGGGAATAGGAAACAGAGTTGGACAGTAAAGAAAGGGAAATGATTTTTTTATTGTAAAATTTTTGGATAAATTGTATTTTATAATTATATACCTATATGTATGTATGCATATATGATTAAGTAAAATATAGATTAAAATGTGAGACTTCCATGTGTACCTACAGCCTACCAGAGCTTTGAAGTTGCTGACTACAACCTCAGCTGAGCAAACTAAAAATCAACACATCTTATTAGATCCATCTGAGACTTGAGTTTTATATGACAAATTGACTGAAGTGATATGTTCTCATTAACAACAGCCTTCCCTCAAGGGAAACTCAGAGCCTAACTAACTTGGGTTTTGCCAGAATTTAATGAACGTGGGAGAAGGAAAACACCCAACTGCAGCCTTCTCTATGTTTCTTGTTCTGCTTAAGTGAGTGGACGACAAGTCCTTGGAAGATTTTAGCCTAGACACACAGGTTCACTAAAACACAGAGAACTAATCATAGAACTGTGGAATGAATGCTTCTCATTCCCCTACATCATACTAACACATCAAAAGTTCTCCTATTTAATAACAGGGAATTATAATTAAAATAACTGCAAAGCAACTGCAAAGCAACTGCAAAGCTCAGATCCTTTTTAAGAAGAAATGTCTAGAGAAATTCAAACAACAGAGAAGGCAAAAACAACAAGAAGAAGAAATTTGGGGCACTGACACCACAGCTACAGAAAAAAGTAAATGCAGCCTAACTCCTAGCCAAATAAACATAGAAGCTTACATCAGAGGACTATTATCTTAGTTTTTTTAAAAAAATATTATTTTCAGTTTTAAACACAAATAACAAGCTGTGCTAAAAGGCATAACACATTCTGAAATCACAAAGCAACCCTTAGAATCAGACTTAGATATGGCAAGTATTTTGAAAATATTAGACTGGGAGTTGAAAACAACTATGATTACTAAGCTAAAAACTCTAATGAAAAAGTGGACAACATGCAAGAGCATATGAGTATAGATTCAGAGTGATAAAAATTCTAAAGAAAAAATTAAAAGGAAACTATAGAAGACTTTAAAAATATATTGTAACAGAATGTACATTATTATTGTATTATAATATGGTTCATTAGTAGACTGAACATAACTGAGTTAAGAAGCAGTAAGCTTGATAATATGCAGTAGATATTCCCCAAACTAACAAAGTAAAAACAAAAATAATAATTAAGATAAATCAACCTAGAATAGAATAACCAAGAGCTGTGAAACAATTACAAAAAGTAGAACTACTTGTGATAGGTATAGCAGGAGAGAAGAAAGATAATTTTCAGAATAACATATGAAATAATAACAGCTAATAATTTTCAAAAATTGATGACAAAGCACAGATCCAGGAGGTATAGAGAATAACCATGATAAATACAACAACCACATTTAGGCATATTATATGAAAATTGCAAAATAAAAGAAAAGTCATAAACATAAAAATATTAATTCAACTACAGTCATGCATTGCTTAATGATGGGATTACATTCTGGGAAGTGTTTCAGTAGCAATTTTCTTGTGTGAACATCAAAATATGTACTCATACAAACCTAGATGGCATAGACTACTACAAACCTATGCTATACAGTGTAGCCTCTTGCTCCTAGACAGTCCTGTAAGGCATGTTACTGTACTGAATACTATGGGAACTTTAGCACAATGGTATTTGTGTGTCTAAACATATCTATGCATAGAAAAGATACAGTAAAAATATAGTATTATAATCTTATGGAAACACTATTATGGATGTGGTCTGTCATTGACCAAAACATAATTATGTGGCACAAAACCATACATCAAGTACTTTTTGTGTGTGTGTCAATGGCCTAAATACCAAATTAAAAGACGGAGTCTGTTACAATGGTTACAAAAGCAATACTAACTACATATTCTCTATAAGAAAATCAGAACCAACGCAGTGACTCATGCTGTAATTGTAGCACTTTGAGAGGCTGAGGCAGGTGGATCAACTGCGGTCAGCAGTTTGAAACCAGCCTGGCCAACATGGTGAAACCAAATCTCTACTAAAAATACAAAAATTAGCCTGGCATGATGGTGCACTCCGGTAGTCCCAACTACTTTGGAGGCTGAGGCAGGAGAACTGCTTGAATCTGGGAGGTGGGGGTTGCAGTGAGCCTAGATCACGCCACTGCACTCCAACTTGGGCAACAGAGCTAGACTCTGTCTCAGAAAAAAAATAAAAAAAAAGAATACATTAAATAAAAAGACAGATTTTTTAAAGAATGGAGAAAGACATGCCCTGCTAAAATTCATCCAGAAAAAAACAGGACCCAATCAAAATCCCAGAATGTTATTCATGGGATGTTGACAAACTGATTCTAAAATTTATATGTAAAGCCAATAATAAAAAGAACAGATCTGGAGAACTGACACTACTAAACTTCAAGACATACTATAAAGCTACGGTAATCAAGACAGTGTAGTACTGGCAAAAGAATAGTTAAATAGATCAATGAAACAGAACAGAGAACCCAGAAATAATGTACTTATGCAAATATAATTAATCTTTGACAAAGGAACAAAGGCAATCAAATGAAGGAATGACAGGCTTTTCAATAAATATTGCTGAAACAAGTGGCATTCACATGTTAAAGAACGAATCTGCGCACTGACTTTATGGCTTTTTTTAAAAAAAACTCAAACTAATTTATAAACCTAATCGTATGATAAAAATGTATAAACCTTTAAGAAGACAACATAGGAAATAATCTAGGTGACCCTGTGTTTGGCAATGAGTTTTAGAAACAACACCAAAAATACATTATATTTTTTTAAATTGGAAAATTGGCCTCAGTTAAAATTTAAACTTCTGCTCTGTAAAAGACACTGTGAAGAGAATGTTTTTCTAAAATATATAAAAAAAATACACTCACATACTGGGAAAAAATATTTGCAAAATATCTGATAAAGGACATATATCTAAATATAAAAAGATCCCTTAAAACTCAGCAGCAAAATTACAAACAAGCCAATTAAAAGTGAAAAAAAAAAAATGAAGACACCTCACCGAAAGAAATATGTAAATGGCAAATAGCATATGAAAAAATGCTTAATGTCAAATGTAATTAGGAAATTGCAAATTAAAATAACAAGGAAATTCCACTTACACATCTAGTAGAATTATTTATTTATTTATTTATTTTGAGACAGAGTCTCACTCTGTCACCCAGGCTGAAATGCAGTGGCACAATCTTGGCTCACTGCGGCCTCTGCCTAGTGGGTTCAAGCAATTCTCCTGCCTCAGCCTCCTAAGTAGCTGAGACTACAGGCATGTGCCATGACGCCCGACTAATTTGTTTTGTGTTT
Organism: Mandrillus leucophaeus; assembly: GCF_000951045.1. Lineage (NCBI taxonomy): Eukaryota > Metazoa > Chordata > Mammalia > Primates > Cercopithecidae > Mandrillus > Mandrillus leucophaeus. Next base: position 4,608,983 of record NW_012101821.1, on the reverse strand, counting down.
TTAGTAGAGACGGGGTTTCACCATGTTGACCAGGACTATCTCAATCTCCTGACCTCTTATTCCACCTGCCTCCCAAATGCTGGGATTACAGGTGTGAGCCACCACGCCCGGCCTAGAAATTTTATAATGCAAAACATGGACAAAACTAAATCTTGGAAAAGATGTGAAGCAAGGATGTGGAGCAAGGATGTAAAGCAACATTCATTGCTGGTGAAAATGGAAAATGGTACAGCCACTGTGTAAAATTGTTTAGCAGTTTCTTAGAAATTAAACATAGTCCAGCAATCACTCTCTTAGATACTTACCCAAATGAGCTGAAAACTTATGATCACACAAAGCCCCATATACAAACGTTTATGGCAGTTTCACTTATAATTGACCAAACTTGGACGCAACAAAGATTATCTGCAACAAGTAAATGGATAAACAATGACTAGTACATCTATGCAATGGAATATTAGTCTGCTGTACAAATGAATGAGCTATCAAGCCACAGAAATTCGTGAAGGAGCTTTAAATTCATACTGTTAAGTGAAAGAAGCTAGGCTGCAGTCTGCATGCTACATGGTTCCAAGTATATGATATACTGGAAAAGAAAAAACTGTAGAGATACCAAAAACATCTGTGGTGGCCACAAGGAAAGGAGAGGGATGAATAGGTATAGGGGATATTTAGGGCAAATGAATCTACTTTGTCTGATGATATAACGGTTGATACAGGCCGGACGCGGTGACTCATGCCTGTAAACCCAGCACTTTGGGAGGCCGAGGTGGGTGGATCACCTGAGATCAGGAGTTCAAGACCAGCCTGACCATTATGTTGAAACCCATCTCTACTAAAAGTACAAAAATTAGCTGGGCCCACGCCTGTGGGTCTGGTGGACTCATGTAATCCCAGCTATGTGGGAGACTGAGGCAGGAGCATCACTTGAACCTGGGAGGTGGAGGTTGTAGTAAGCCAAGATTGTACCATTGAACTCCAGCCTGGGCGACAGAGGGAGACTCCATCTCAAAAATAAATAAATATATAAAAATAAATAAACAAATAAATAAATAAAGCATGGATACATTACATTGTGCTTTGGTCACAACCCATACACCAGTAAAACTCAAATAGGAAACCCTAGTATAAATTACAGGCTTTGACTAGTAACAATATTGGTCCATTAGTTATAACAAATGTACCACACTAATGAACCATATTAATAGGGAAAACTATGTGCGGGTTGGAGGTGGGAATAGGGAAACTCTACTTTCAGCTCAATTTCCTTGTAAACTTCCTAAAACTTCTCTAAAAAATACTATCATTTTTTAAACTGACTTTACAAGAACTACACTAGTTGATAATTAAAATCAACCTATAACAAAAATCTAGGGTAGGAATCATTATTACTCAACAAATTATTCAGACTACCAGTTGGCACATTACTAATAGGCTTCAAAAGCCGGCAGAATAGTGAGACTTGGAATGAGTAAGAATATATTCAACATATTCAGGTGTTTAATGACACGGAAAAGAGAATATTTTGAGAAAATTACGTTACGTAGATATGATGAAAGGTAGAATTACAAAGAATATCCAAGTTTATGTTAAATGTTGCAGAAGTGAGTGCTAGGAGTCAAAGTGAGACATGCCACAAGAGGCACAGAGAAAAATAACAATCCATATGATAATCTGTTATATTATATTTTTTACCTTAAAATTACTTTAGATATAATTTATCTTCTAACACATCCTAGGCATATTTGGAGACTAAGAAGGAGAAATAATTAGAATTTGGTCTGGTTCACTGGCAAAATTGAGAGATGCAACTCTTAATTTTAGAAGAAAAGCTATTTTTACTCAGGATTCTAATGAATGCATTTAGACATTCATCTGAAATCTTAGTTAAGTACCCAAGTAGAAATATACTGTATAGGAAGATATTTTTATAATCAACTGTCAAGTAAAAGATGGTGACAGAAAACGCAATAATTATCCTACAGGAGATACACACACACACACACATATATACACACACACACACACACATATATACACACATACACACACACATACGTACACAAAAAACTACAGGATATATTCAAGAAAGAGAGGAAAAGGATTGTGGGATAAGTTCTAAGCCTTTTATAATACTCATTGGCAAGGTTAAAAAAAGAACTAATAAAATAAAGAAATAAATATTAAGTCAAAATAGAAGAAGGCGGGGTTGGGGATTGGGCAGCTTTCCAAGGTAGTAAAGATGGTGGCGTCATACACTCTTAAATTTTTACATTGAAGGCAGGTAATAGGACAGCTTACGGCAATTATCTAAATAGATGTGGAAAATTTATTTTCTGCCCCCATCTTTTCTGCAGTCTCTCGGTTTATTAATCTCTGCTTTCCACGTGTTTAGTTTTCATCTAGAAGAGTGCTTCTTGGCAAAATGTTCTCTGCCTTTTTTGTAAGGTGTGAGGTAATGCTGTTGCTACTGGTTTAAACAACAATTTGAAAATCAAATTTTTAGATATCACCACTTAAAATCTCTCCTCCATGATTTCCAATTACAAAATTATTCTTACTCCTTTCCCTCTTTTTATCAATATTTTATTTTATTAAACGATGGAAAAATACATTATGGAATTGTTTCAAAATTCTGAGACAATGAGTTTAATTTAAAACTTTAAAAAATGATTTGCTTTTTCTCCAATTATTTCAAGGATGCTATATCAATTCACATCCAAGGTGCTATTAGTAAAATACAGTCTCATATATAAAATTATTTTTTAAAATATGAGCATGCATTAGTGGCTTTGTGCTTTTAATGGATCCCAATGACAGATCCTGGGACTCATAGAGGCTTTTCTTTTTCTTTTTTTACTATAGATGAGTATTTTTCTAACTGCTTTACCTAATAACAAGAAGGCATCACATGTCACCTTTGCTTCCTAATGAGTTCTTGAAAATCATGACGGCAGCTATCTTTTTACCCAAAGAATCAAATAGCTGTCATTCTGCACTAAATTACTTCCAATCTTCTGAACCTAGAGAACTGAAACACTATTTTATTTTTCTCTATCATTTTTAATGCATTACAGAATATTATTCTTATTACATAATTGATTTGAATATTAAATAGAAGTTTTTAAGTTAGACAGATATTCCTCATCTGTAATAAGGATTGCACATTGTTTCTACAATTATGATAATCCCACTGACTCCCTGGGATTATATTTCAGAAGCATTTGCGATGTTCAGAGAGCTGGAAGAAGGCAAATACTTAAAGAACTATTTATATCAAAGTTATGATGGCTTGTAACAAAAAGCGGATCAAATATAATTGACACGTTTTTCAGAAAAGTCTATGGGATGTATTTCCAAAACAAAGGTTGTATTCAATACTCAAGCAGTTTTCTTTCTTAGTGGACACAAGTATGGAGGGACAGAGAAATGGAACCTACATAGAGCAGTCCATTGTTTTGGGACAGTTCCATAAATAACTAACATACAATAATTGCCAAAAGCCACCACGATAAGGAGTTTGGAAGTCCCTAGCTCGTAGATCCTTGTGTTCAGTTTTTATGGAGCAAACCAATCACTGTTGCCCAAGGATTTACTTGTATTTACATGAATGGCTTTTTCACCTAAAATCCAAGTAAGATTCAAAGCCTGTCTTCAAACGCAAAACAGAAACTGATGTAGGGTAAAAAATTAGGTCAGGTTGTGTGCGGTGGCTCAAGCCTGTAATCCCAGCACTTTGGGAGGCTGAGACGGGTGGATCACGAGGTCAGGAGATCGAGACCATCCTGACTAACAC
>NW_012101821.1:4601864-4605107 GCF_000951045.1 Mandrillus leucophaeus | reverse complement strand
GGGAGGCTGAGGCAGGAGAATGGCGTAAACCCAGGAGGCGGAGCTTGCAGTGAGCTGAGATGCGCCACTGCTCTCCAGCCTGGGCTACACAGCAAGACTCCGTCTCAAAAAAAAAAAAAATTAGGTCAATTTCCTCAGTTGCACAAGTGAATAAGCGAAGTTTTAATAATGCTTTAGTCCCATAACCAAACGCTTTTCCAAATGATTAAAAAATGCTGTTTATAGAAAAATAATATTAACTGTAACCATCTGTGCTAAATTTTTAACTTTTTAAACCACATTTATAATCAATAATTCAGATTAACTTTGTTGTAAATTTTATTTGAGTTTCTTTCTGAAACTTGTGTAAGAAGTTTGTGACTTCTAAATTTGTGACTCATGCCCTATGCTTGCATACTTATATCTTAAACAATTGTTTAGGATTAATAAATATGTAGAATATGAATATGAGTTCATCAGTTCCTTATGTGTTCTAATAATAGGAATTTTGCTATTAGGTTGCAAAAATTTTAGATAGATGAATCACTAATTCTAGAATGGGTAGACAAATAAGTTTTGTTAAAATTTTCTAGGAAAAAACTCATTGAAAGCAATCAAATATTGCTGTACTTGAGAGTAGTTCAAGGTCTTACTTTGTGAAATAATTTTGTATCTATAAATATTCAATTATGTATTTTGTCATTATATTTACATAGAAATTCAGAAGAGGGTTATAGGAACATTAAGTTTGGAATAATATGCTCTATATGTTTTACCTTGTTGTGCTTTTTACTCTAGTTTAAAAGGATGAATTTACCCTTCTCTTCACATCAGCAGCCTTTTTGTGCTAATACTGAGTACAGAAAAACTTCCTAGCACTTACATGCCATGTAAAACAATTAACAGTATGTGCAATAGATTTGCATTTATTACTGTTTTTGTATTTTAGCAGATAATTTGGCATGCATTGTATTTGGCATATACTCCAATGCATATAAGAATATTTTCTTCAGCTGACAGATACTGAATGAAGACAATCAGCACATGTTAACTCCATCATCCTAGCAAACTCTGTAATGATTCCTCATGGGATATGTTAAAGTATGCTAAAATAAGTTATTATAAGTCAAAATGTCTTTGGGCAATAATAAATTGCTTCCAGAGCCATTAAAGCTGCTGAGTAAGGTATTTAGCTTGTCAAAAATTATTCTCTATTTTATACATCCTTTCTTAATTCCTTTAAATTTTTATTGCAACTTATATTTTTCATGTAAATTGCAATAAACTTACTAACAAGCTTTACTCACAGTTATATTTGATTTTATTTATTTATTTTTAAACGTATCAAAGTTATATTATTCTCATTGATTTAGAGCCCTTAAGAAAAAGGAATTTATAAAATATAAAAATATTGAAATAATGAAATATACAACATTATTATGGAACTGACAAATAATGAGTAGGAATTAGACACAAGGCAAAGAACTGGACCAAGGAGTGTTACATGGGTGAATAGTCACAATAATTCCTATACTTTATTGAGCTCTTTGTATCTGCTAGTAATGAAATATATTTTCTTCATTACCTTCAACAGTGCATTATATTTATCCACTCTTACAGCACCATTTTTCTTTCATTTACCCTTGTTATTTGCACCGTTTTGTCAATTTGCCAAAATTCAAAAACTCAAGTTAGGATTTGTGTTCCCGTTTAAAAAGCCATAACCTATTTAACAGGTAAGGCTTTCTCTTATTCAGAGTGAATAATTTTGATTGAATAAGTGCCAAACATCGTATTCTGGGTGAGTTCACTTCAGTGGACCATAAATATGAAGTGTCCTGAGAGATAACGCGGCAGACAGGGAAGCAATGAGTTGCATCCCATTTAGCCTCAGAGAAAGGTGTATCATACCAAGATAATTTGGGAATGCACAAATTTATCACTCTTGTTATTTTATTTAATTATTTAAACAAATTAATGTTCATAAATTTGTCAGATGTTCTATTTATTGGTCATTTGGAGCATCTACATACAGTTTGGAAATATCAATGAATGAGCATTAGCTCTGACCTAGGCAACGATGAAAACTACTTTCAGTCTCTCCTAGGAATTTAGTAGAAAGAAATAAAGATGGACATACAAATAACCAGCCAAAGGGCTGATAATACAGTTAAAAGCAGAGGAAGGAAATACTATTTGCATGAAAGAGGAGGGAATAGGTTGCGATTAGGATAGATCCTGAAGTGGGACATTTAGGTTAGGCTTTTAACAATGTTAGAATTAGTTAAACATCTTATATACAAAGACAGTACAACAACATAGTCTCATAATAAATTTATGAAACAGTAAGTTTTAGAAATTTTAACAGTATTTATTTTTATGTAATATATGGCTTACATAATACCAATGTGAGTTTTTATTTATTAGTTTTAAACATTTTAAATGTCTATTATATGCTAATTACTATACATATTAAGAACAATGGATATAACAATAAATTTAGCAAATATAACATTAACTTTTAATGAACCCAGTGGGGGAAATAAAAACCATTAAAGTAATTGCAGAGTATATGTGAATGAAAAAGTGGAAGTAGGATGTCTTGAGGGTACAAAAAGACATTTGACCTTAACTACTTATCAAGAAAACCTTCCTGAAGAAAGAGCATGTAAGAAGAACTGTAAAGCATGAACAGGAGTTGGTGGTGTGTTAGAACCCTGAGGAGGGAGTTTTCCAGACAGAGGAGGCAGTGAATTTATAGTAACAGAGTTTAAAGAGAAAACTTTACGTTCAAGAAAACAAAAGTCTACAACTCTCAGAAGTGTGACAAAACAGGAATGAAGAGTGAAGACAAAATCAGAGTCTAGGCCGGACGCGGTGGCTCAGGCCTGTAATCCCAGCACTTTGGGAGGCTGAGGCGGGCAGATCATATAAGGTCGGGAGTTCAAGACCAGCCTGACCAACACGGAAAATGCCCATCTCTACTAAAAATACAAAATTAGCCGGGTTTGGTAGCACATGCCTATAATCCCAGCTACTTGGGAGACTGAGGCAGGAGAATTGCTTGAACCTGGGAAGCAGAGGTTGTGGTGAACATGATCGCACACCATTGCACTCCAGCCTGAGCAACAAGAGCAAAATTCTGTCTCAAAAAAAAAAAAGACTGGGTGCCATGGCTCATACCTGTAATCCCAGCACTTTGGGAGGCCGAGGCGGGTGAATCACGAGGTCAGGAGATTGAGACCATCCTGGCTAACACGGTGA
>NW_012101821.1:4579657-4601739 GCF_000951045.1 Mandrillus leucophaeus | reverse complement strand
GAGAATAAATTCTGTTATGGCTATGTGAACTTAAACAAAATGGATATTCTGTAACTGTTGACTGTAAAAATGTGTGTGTGTGCATATGTGTGTGTGCTTGCGTGAGTACCAACATGCACATGCACATGTATTCACTAAATTAAATATGCCAATTTTGGTTTTCAAATCTTCTGGGTTTACATTATTATTTTAAATTTTTCAATTATTAATTTTATAGTAGCGGTTAATTCTTCCCCATTTTATATAGTAACTTCCTTAAAACCGAGTATAGCAGTGTGTTTTGCTTTAAATAGTGATCATTTAAGTTAATGTAGCTACCCTGGCTCTCTTTCAGTAAGCACTTGCCTGGTGTAAAATATCCACCATGATCTCTGTTAAAACGCTCTCATGAATACGAAGTACTGTAAAAATACTTGGTTTTGGTAGTTTTTTTGCAAGAAAACCAAGTAATTTTTGGTTTTCCTGGTTGGTCCTAAGGCCTTTTTTTTTCCTATTTCCCTGCCTTTATAAGATTGAAGATTTTTATGATTCCATTTTCTTTATTATTGGTTTATTAGTACCTCTTTCTGTAAATTTGAGTTGTCATTTTAGGGTTTATTATATAATTTTTTAATGTGTCATGTTTTACTTTCAAATAATTTCAAATAAATGTTGACTCCCTTTTGGGATGTAAGTGTTAGTTCTTCAGAGGCTACCAAAGAACATTAACTGTCTCAGGGGATACACGCTGTGCTTTTAGCCTCCTAAATTATTGCCTTGGCCAGAAAACAGTCATTATTTCTGAGGTCTCGCCACCACAGACAGGCTGCACCTTTTTATCAGGTACTGATCATGATTGCCCAAGTCTCTTTACTTCTTCAAGTTCCAATTGGTACACAGAAAATGTATAGCCTATGCCACATTGTGCACAACATATGCCCAACATTGTTAGCACAGGCTGCCTATCTCTGCCCTTTCTTCATCCTGACATCTATGGCTCTCCCAAGCTGTATCCTCTGCATAGAATTCCCAAGATGAGATCCAGACAGCAGACTCCATGTTATCCCGTTTGTCCAAACTGGAATGTACTTCTCAAGCTCCTTGTGAACTCTCAACTTCATGTTGACAATAGCTCTGAGGTGGGCTTAAGACTTCCTACTACTCAGCAAGTGTCCAGATGGGGGAATCCACCAGAGGCTCCATTTCTTGCAAATTTAAGACTTATCACTAGGTCTCTCTAGTAGCTGCTCTCTCTTTCTTTAAAGAATCCACCAGAGTCTCCATTTCTTGCAGACTTAGACTTCTCACTTGGTCTCTTGAAGCTGCTCTCTCTTTTCTTAAGTAAAAGAGTAGGTTTCATTTCAAGAGCAGTGAAGAAATGTCACCACACACACAAGTAAGCCAAAGCTTATTAATTATTATATATTAAATATTACTTCATTTCTCTATGACTTTTTAGTCTTCTCTTGATAGAGACTAGCAGAAAATGATGAGACGATTGTTGCATTTGTAGTACACCCATTCTTGAATAAGTCTCACCTGCAGCTCTTCTTTAGAATGATAAGGGCACTTATCATTAATTGCTGTCACTTTGGAACTTTTTAATTAAAAAGTGAAGATAAGGTATATGGTATTCATCTGTTAAATACATTTCCTGGAATAGTATCTGAAATTTCAAATTAATCTCATGTGTTTTCACATATAGGAAGGTTTTAAGTTTCTGTTAACCCTGTTATGCCTCTAGAGTGTGCACGTGTGTTTGTGTTTTTTGTTTGTTTGTTTGTTTTGTTTTGTTTGTTTTTGTTGTTGTTGTTTTTTGAGACAGAGTTTTGCTCTGTCACCCAGGCTGGAGTGCAGTGGCATGATCTTGGCTCACTGCAACCTCCACCTCCTGGATTCAAGTAATTCTGCCTCAGCCTCCCAAGTAGCTGGGACTACAGGTGTGTGCCACCACGCCCGGCTAATTTTCGTATTTTTAGTAGATACAGGGTTTCACCATGTTGACCAGGCTGGTCTTGAACTTCTGACCTCAGGTAATCCACCCACCTAGGCCTCTCAGAGTGCTGGGATTACAGGCTTGAGCCACCGCACCTGGCCTGTCATTGTAATTAGCTCTATTACCTTTATGCTACTTTCAGTTGACTTCTAACAATAGATTTATTGGTCCCTTATTTTTGTTTATGTTTGTGCTTCTCATGTTTATCTATCTCCTTGAGTTGCATAATAAGTATGGTCATGTATCCCTCTTCATTTTGCAATGAATAACATTGCATAGCATGTGGGATTTGCTCAATAAACATTTGATAATGAATGATTAAATACTGATTTTAAAAGTTCTGAATTTCTTCTAGTACTAGTCCAATCATACCCACATTTTTTGAAATGTAATGAAATTATTGTTATTTTATTGTCAATGTTTTCTAATACTGAAGCTTATTTAATCTACAGATGTTCTAATTCCACAAATGTTTTTAAGTATAAGTTTTTCTGTTAGTTTTGCTGTGTTTTTCAGTTGAGCAATCATATAAGCATGGATTTGGAGGTTCTACTGCTGCACCATAGATAAACTATTAAACCTATTTGAAAGAAAATGGTGGTCATAAAATTAATTACCACAAAATATTTTTCTGAATATTTAAAGAGTTGATGTATATAAAACTCATAGAAAAAAATCACACATAGTAAATACTAAGCTTTTGCAGATAATAATAATCTCTAATTGTTATTTTATATTTAACTTTAATTCATTGTGATATGACAATGTAATATTTTTGTTGATGTTTCTTTGATATTATTTGGGTTTACACTTTTTCTTTGAACATGGTTTATTTCTGTGATTGATTAATGTAAATATAATGTGTATTCTGTGCTTTTGGTGTGTAGAATTTTTAAATTGTTGAACAAGCGTATTCCTTTCTATTTCTATTTAATTCTCATTGATATAGTAGTATCTTAAAACATTATATGAAAATCTTCATCTACAATGTTGATTAATCTATTGATGTCTATATTTCTTTTATTTTTTGATTTTTAACTGATAAGGCAGATTTTTGTGGTTCTTTTATGTTCAAGATGAAAATATATTTTTAATCTGTTGTTCTTTTAACAATATGTGATATTACTTTTTGATCCTGTGATTTTTGATTAAATTTAATTTGGGAAGGATTGTAAATAAACTAGTATCCGTAACTACCAGCAAGCAACTGATGGCACATTCAAGCAAATCTCAACAATTTTTAATAAAGGGATTATTTACAATGATCAGAAATACATGGGTTTACACAACTATCCATGGTTGTAACCACCTCTGCGTAAAAAAGGGAGGAATATAAGAAGTAATCACTGGAATGTAGAATTAGACGTTGTGTGATGAGGGTGACTCTAACTTTTGGTCAAAGGTCAGAGTCAGCTAGAGGGAAAACTTTGGGAAAGAGCTTGAAAATGAATTGCCTGACCTTATTTGTCACCATGCTTATATTTTAAAAGGACTCTCACTAGCTAAATGCTACAAAATAACTACAAGTCAATGGAGTCTATTGATACTGTTCAAAGAGGTCTGTCTCCTAAGTCAGAGAACAGAGTGAAGAAAAGGGAAAGATGATTCTGGGTGGGCAAATGGAGGAGGTTCAGCACAATCAGTTTTACATTCCTCTCAATATTTACTCTTGTCAAGCTAAAAAAAAAATGCCATCAAAAAAGGAATTTGCTAATTTATATCCACTGTCATATCATCATAGAGTGATATAAAATCAGTCATACTTTAAGCAACACTGGAGTTCTTCCTACAAATTGGTGATGGTAAAGAAGGGGGATGGCATTAAACAGTATAAGAAGAGCTGCTATTATATCCAATTTTGAAGCATAAAATGAAACCTGAATTAATTAGCTGCTAGTTTAAGACAATAATCCATCTTCTAGAACTGTCCAAACTTCGAAAGGTGTGGTTTGCAAGTAGGCACCGTAAATGTAATATCATCAGCAATTTCTTTATTTCTTTTTTTGTAATAAAGTTTATCTTCCAGTCAAAGGAAATGTGGTGTGAGTAACACTTTGTCAATGGAATCAGTAGCGATACTTGGGTAGCTGGAAGCAAACAGGAATGGTATGCATAGTACCAGTTACCTTTCTTCCTGATTATGGCAAAACTTCTCTGTAGATGTCCTCTTCTGAGTATTTATATGGAATATGAATATATCCACACAGTATGCTCATTTTGAGCAATCTCTCCCCTACATTCCATAGGGTTGCAAATTTTATTTTATCCACATCTCCGCTTACCAACCTAACTCACTTGTCATTGCCCATGTGTCCAGTAAGTATAGGTGCATTTCTCAAACCCTGACTTAACAACAACAAAAAAATTGTGTTGTACTTCTATATTAATTAGACAAAGTTTTGTCTAATGAAAGGATTTCCTGCAACTATTTTATTTTTTCCAAAGTCAGATTTTGAAAAATTTCAAGGAAAGTTGAAAGAATTTTACAGTAAGACAAATATACTTCTTTGCTCGTCTCTTATCTACAACCATCATTTTTACCTTACTTGTTTTATTACATACCTGTCCATTCCTATTCCCAGTTATTAATTCATCTTATTTTTGAAGAAATTCAAAGAAAATTGTATGTCCCAGTATATTTACATCTAAACATTTCAACATTCATAGTATTAGCAATCATCTGATATTTGTTTATGGTTCTTTTATAGGTAAAATTTTCATTCAGTAAAATGAAATTTTAAGTATATGATATGATGGGTTCCAGCAAATTTGTATGCCTGTGCTAGGAATTCTCTTTAATGTATATTTCGTTACCCCAAAACTCACTAACATTCATGAATATATTTTATAGAAAAGAGTGTGGTAACAGATTCAGTTGCCAAATGGAAATAGAACATTCTCAGTAATGTCATCTACATGGGATGAGACACAGAGCAGCAAAGTAGAAGAAACAGATGCCATGGAAGTCTAAGCCACCTATTCAAGAATTTTAACTATATTTTCCACAATATATTGATTTGGTTTCCTACATATTATTTTTAATTTTATAATAAAATGCTGCTGCACACACAAATTATATGTTTAAATGAATCAAGCAATACTGGTTCATGCTGAGAAATTCGCATCACATCTTTTGCTATTTTGTGATCAGCCATTGTTTCTATTGCCTCATGATTTCCCTTTTGAAGCTTGCTGGGGATTCCTCAGATTATCCCAGCTAAAGCTCTGCATAGATAGTGTCTGCTCTGTCAAAAGTTAAAATGATAAAGATGGCAGGCCTGTTCTTGCTGTGCTTCTCAAAAGAAAATTGTAGTGCTACGAATTACTAGGTAAATGGGACACAGCAGCATTTCCAAACACATGTGGGGTGTGCATGTGTGTACTTTCTCTAAAGTTACCCTTTAGGCAGGTGAGTAAAGGTAAAATGTTTCCTGTTTAACTTCAAGAAAACTCGTTTTGACTCCCATTTTTGAATGGAAAAGAAAGCAGATTTTCTCATCAATAGCTGCATAACGTGTGTCGGAGATGTTCAGTGTCCCAGGAAAAATGCTACTGTAGGAAAACAGCAACAATTTGTATCACCACTTGATTAAGTCTGTGGTCTGCTCCATCTGTCTTTTGCACCTGTCAAATAGGCGTGTTGTAAGAATCTTCATCCCTACTACATCTTTCAAAGTTTTGATATTGGCATTAATTTCTGCTACTTCTTATGTAACTTTGGAGGAAAGTCAGCTTCCAGTTGGTTCTTTGCATCATGGTTTATCTCTTTATATGTGTCAGGACACTTACTGTTAGAATTCTGCTAAATGAATTCTATTTCCTCTACACATTTTAAAACTGAGGAAATGTAACTGCTGTGAGCCACGATGAAGCAGTCTTGGACCAACACTCCTTGTGTCATTTGACCTAATCTATTTAAAATGATAAATGTTCAAAAATATAAATAAAGTATAATAATGGTGTCTTTAAATGCTGAAAGAATGTGCTTGAAATTGGAGGACAATAAAGAAACTTAGCATGGTGGCTAGATACCAAAACAATGTATATAATATAATTGATTTACTGTATGCCAGCACTGGGTAGCTGGAAATTACAGATCATGTTTAATAATATCTGGATATAAATAAGGTAGAATATGTTTAACAAAAGATTGCAAGTTTTATGTAAATCTTTACTGAGATGTATTAATACTTAAATAAATACGTATATATCATGTTTGAACATTTCAAGTGTAGCCCACTGAAAAATAGATTTTTTTTCAAATTATTTTTAAGGTCATTTCAATCACAAACAAAAGATCAAAGAATAGTCATGATACTCATGAAGGAAAACATAGTGCCTAGACTTATTCCATCAGATGTCAACAATTATAAAATAATGTTGTGTAAGACAGTTTAGCAGTAATAAAGGGATAGAAAATAGACCTTCAAAATGTAATATAGAAACCAAAAGCCAACACATATGCATTAACACTTTTATATGACAAAGGTGGTATTACTTCTTTATTCAATATGTTTTTCATTCAAATAAGTTATATTGTCTGATGAATACAAGTAGAACTAAGAGTAAAGCTTTCTATAACTACTTAAACATGTTAGGGTTAAGTAGTATTTCAGATAACTTATACTATTTTAACATTAAAAATATTTAAAATAATATTAAAAATATTATTGAAATTCTATGTATAGTCAATAAAACAAAATAGAAAAATCCAAGTCTACATTTGGAATTTTTAAATCTTTTCCTGATACATATTGTTGTATATTTATGGGGCACATGTGATGTTTTGATAAATGTATACAATATGCAATGATTAAATCAGGATAATTGGGATATTTGTCATCTCAAACATTAAGCATTTCTTTGTGTTGGGAACATTCAAAATCTCTTCTGTACTTTGAACAACTGTATTTCATAGCTATTGCTAGTAAATATTGCATTTGAGAAAGTTAAAAGAAATAGAACATCATCACTATTTATCTTTAATATATATCACTGCATAATAATAATAATAATACCTCCTGCAATCCTTTTTTTTTCCTTTCCCAGAGTGTGAAGTAGCTTTCTAAAGCACATTTAACTATAAATAAGTGTAGTTTCCAAAATACTGTTTTCAAAATTAAAGTAAACTTTAGTGTTGATTGTATTCCAAACCTACAGAAGCTGTTGCTCACACAAATGAATACATTTAAGGATGTGAAAAGAAAGAACACCAGATGTTCCCAAGGAATAGAAAAATAATTTAAAAACCAGTAAGATGTGAAATAAGAGCCATGAAACAAAATGTTAAACGAAGTGAGGAGCAGCTGTTGAGCTGTATATCTCAAATGTTTACATCTCAAAATGAAATGTGCTAAAATAAAAATAAACCTGAAGAAAATTCTTCTGTAGAGAAATGTTCAAAATCATCAAATAAATGCAAAGTCAAAAATTATCAGATTAAATTAACACAATTTATATTGTAATGAGAAATAAGAAAATACCTGACTTGATAAGTATTAGAAAAAGAAAATGAATAATATATAAATTAGTAAACTAGTAATGCTGCATCAACAATTTTGCACAGACCAAAACATTTGATAGATATCAGTAGTAGTAATGATAATAATATGTAATTTGTATTTATAATTTATTATATTACAAACAAAAGTTGTTATTAGGTTAATGAATAAAAATTTGACTATTAATAAAATGGAAGCTTAACAAAGCCTAATTAAAAACTTGAAAATACTAAGAAAAATAGCTTTAACATTTTATCACCTTCATATAAATTACTTTACTTTTTACTACGCTTTAAAATTAACTACATAATAAGTGCTTACAGAAAATTAATGAGTTTTTATCATCTGTAGACTAAGAACTCTTGAAAACATGGATATTTTCAATGATGCATTTTTTTTCTTTTCTATTTTTTTAATCCCATCTGGTTTATCATTCTCTTCTCTAATTAATGTCATTCATTGAACAAATATTTTTGGGGCACTTAGGATGTGTAATGCTCTAAGATATTCGAGATACATCGGTAAACAAAAAGTCTAAACTCTGCAACCATGATTTTTTTATTCTAGTAGAAGTAGACAGTTAATAAACATTATAAATAAGTAAAATATGTAATAAATTTGAAGGTGACAGTTGCTGTTGTCAAAATAAAACAGAGTAGAAAGAAAAAAGAATGTGGGAGAATAAAATTTTAAAGGGAACGGTAATTGGTAATTAGGGGAGGCCTCACTTTTCTGAAAAGGTCACATTAAAGCCCAGAGCCTGTCTATTATGAGAAATTCTTGCTTTTATTCTTAGAAACTGATTGTATTTCTATAGTGTCCTAATTGTTTTCATGAAATTGTGCTTAACGTATTTTTAAATCTTTGTGTTTAATTTTACTTTTCTTGCACTTCAAAGATTTAAGCAGTATTTTACAAATTTTTTTTTGTTTGTTTTGGAAACTGGTCTACCTTTAATATTTTCTTTTCCTCTTTCATAAAAAGCAGCATCTCCTCTTGTATTTGCAAAACATTGATTACATATATTTTAAATTTTTTACTTATTTATTATAGAAAACAATTTTTGTCTAGATCTTATTATTGAGTTACAAGGGAAATTTTCCATTTCTTTTATAATATTTTATTTTATATAGGTTTTGTCACTGTAAGAGTTATCATTTAGTGTATGACAAATTACCACAAAGTAGGTAGTTTTAAAAAATATGTATTTATTATTTTACAATTTCTGCATCTCAGGAGTCTGGGCATAGCTTAGCTGAGTTTGTGCTTCAATGTCTTGCAAGACTGCAATCAAGGTATCAGCCAGAGCTGTTACCACATAATAGATTTGTCTGGGGAAAGATCGGCTTCCAAGTTTACTCAGGTTGTTGGCAGAATTTGTCTCCTTGTATATATAGCTATTACCTCCTGTTTCTTTTCTGTCTATTGGCAAGGGGCCACACTGAGCTCTTAAAGGCTTTCCACCTTTCTTTGGAACATGTCCCTCTCAAATTGGTCTATTCAAAATATAGCAGCTAATTTTTCAAAGCCAGCAAGGGAATCATTGCTCTCATTCATTCTAGTAACAGAGAACGTTGACACAGCATAACACAACAGTGACATCACACCAATACTGCCATATTCTATTGGTTAGAAGCAAGGCATCGGCCCTTCCCACACTCAAGGTTATGCAGGGCATAAACCTGGAGCCAATCTAAGGTCTGCCGTCCACAATTATAAATGTGAATGCTTCTATTTAAGCCTGGTCATTTTCAACAGGCAATATCAATGAGATATCCTTAGTTCTCTTCATTTTCAACGTATTTTTGGGAGCATTGACCTCTAAAATATAGTCCTTCAATTCAAATTAATTTGTTATGCCTAGTAAGCATACCTATTACTGTGTTCTGTAGGATGGACTGACCATTTGATCCTGTGGCAAGACTAAATAATAAATTCAGCCTAATAAACTTTTTCTTACTAATATAATAATTTTGAAACCAAAATATAATTATTTTGATCTCTACCTTGCCTGCAACCACTTCACTTACACTACTATGAGTGCCAAGATATAATTCATATAAAATTATTTTACATTTTATGCTTTATTATAAAAATAAATTTATCTAAATGACTGCTAAATTAGTAGGACTAATCTTGATAATAATTTAGAGTTGGACCCATAAGTTCGAGATTGAAAATTTTCTCCAGTTGTTTACAAGATAGTTCTAATATACACTAGGTAAAATTTCCTTATATCCTGGTTATTATATTCCTTGCAATCTGAAGTAAGACTGAAATAATTATAATAAATCAAAGTTCATCTCTACCCACCCTCAAGCCTCTTGTCAAATTATAAATGGATGCATGGAACTTGTATTTGAATTCCAATTATTGATGTAATTGTTAGTAAAAATTTTCCCGAGGCATTCACTTTATTTTCACTTGCATTGATTTGTGAGTTCACAGGCCAGATTTTCCTTTATGATATGTCATCATGGTTATTATAAAACTAAATTGATAGGAGATATATTAGATGTCATAGTAAACTGGAAATTTTCTGTTTATATCTGACCCTAGTATAGTAACATAAATTGCTCAGCAGACTGTTTCAATTTAATTATAAATTATAAGTATTATTTTACCATTCCATATTTATAAGTTTAAAAAACTTAATTTTTATTATAGCCACATACTCATATATATTTTAACTTTAATATCAAAAGATGATCAAAATTATTTTATTATTAATTGCCCTATATATTTTTTCATTTTATTCACTGATTTGTGTGATTTACTTTTCTTACTGAAAAGTTTAGAATCATTTAAAAATCAACATTGCAAATACAGCAAATTAATTAGAATTATATTTTCTGAAATTTTCTACTAGGCATTAATCCAAACAGTATCAATAGAAAATGGTGAGGAAATATCTCATTTACTTCTCTTCAACAGTCTAATTAATACATTAAATCACAACCTTGAGATTAACCATCAATTTGCATTTTCAGTACTTTATAATTTGACTGTGTAAAATGCTTTAAACTAGACTTTTAATGTCAAGATTGAATAAACTTAAACTTTACTAACTTTACTAAGTTAAACATTGGTCTTAATGTCACCAATAGGATAAAAAGATCATGCTACTATTCATCTCAAAATTAATTCAAATTATGGGTCAGTGGGATCTTCTTTTTTTCTGTACTTGATGTAGAAACAGGAAATGGTAATGTTGAGAGTAAGAAGAAGTATAAATCAAGAATGAAATATTCTCCCTTCTAGGAAATAGTTAAATATGTATTCACTAAAAACACTAAATGTGTTATATATTTTCATGTGCATATGAAGAATATAATTCATATGGGATAGCGAATATATTTAAAGAACTGAGGATTCTTTAAAATAAAAAGCAATGTTGCAATGCAAAGTTCTTTTTTTTTCAATTTCACTTTATATTACACCAGCTGATACATCAGAAATTTGAAATATGTATTATTTTCTCTGTTATTTTACTCATTATTACTTTGCCAGCCTAAAATATATTGTGATAATGTATTATTCTTCCCTTGGGTATGCTGCAATATTTTTTCCCAACAGGTGCATAATCTAAATATTTTTGGCAAATTTAAAATGAAAGTGCAGCCAAGAAATGAACATAGATATAATTAGGTCATTCATGATTCCCATTCTTTTTTGATCAAAAATATATTTTAGTAATCAAATATTATTTACTGTAAGTAATACTGGACTGTCACTCTGATTTGATAATAATGCAATATGCACCACTAAATCCAATACCCTTTGGGACTGGAAATAAGATAGCTCTATATAATTATCTTTCAGGACATGTTTTCAGTTATAAGTGGACAAGAAAACCACGGAGGTATATCTCTACTTTCAATTTAGCTGATATTATCTCTCTTCCATTTGTCTGAACCTTAACTTGAAGAGTTACTGCATAGTCTGTCTGCATTCTTTGTAATTCCTTTTAAATAAATACTGACCACATTTTAAACTATATCTGTAGTTTCTAAAAATTAAATGCCAAGCTTTATTTTTATACATTTCACAGAAAATCTGGGAAAATCTAGTAAGTTAAGGCTAAGTGAAAATATAAATTCATGCCACATTTATACTTTTATATTCTCCTAGGGAAAATTTTAACATAAGAAAACCTCATAAATGTCTACGAAAAAACAAACTTTGTTTTAAGAATGACAGGAGAAAGAGAAACTGCACAGCACATGCATTAAAAGGGGAAGAGAGAGGGATTTCTATAGATAGAGGAGAAATGGAAAAGATAAAAAGAGAGTATTATCAGTGTCTACATGCCAAGAATTGTTAAGCCTAAATTTAAATGGGAAAATGCATTTTATATTAAAAGTTTCAACGATCCTGCAAGTTTAATAAATTTAAGCAAAGGTTATATAACTGCACATAAACAGACTCAGATAGTTTCATATGAGAAATCCACCTAACTTAAAGAAAAGCTCATCCCAACTGCAAATTTTATTTCTGAGAAACAGAGAGGACTCTTTCCAACTCAGTCAATGGGATCAATTTAACCTACTAGCAAAACTAGGCAAAGTTGTAGAGGCTAGTGTCTGCTTTCAGGCATCAAGTTGCAACATTGTAAAATAAAAAAAGAAACAAATTAAATCAACTGTGATTTTAAAGAAAATATATAATCACCAGCTCCAATATATAATCACCAGCTCCATTTATTCTCACTTTTCAAGAAGGTATAGTTTCCAAAATATCCATAAATGTCATTTGTGACATTAATACATCAAAATAATTTATTCTGAATGGGAAAATAATAAAAGTGTCCCCTTTAAATCGTACATAACATAAAGAAGTCCATCAATATCACTTATATCCAATGATAATGATATTGGAGGCCCAAGTCAGTAAAATAAGGCAAAAATGTAATTAAGGCATAAATTTTGAAAGAAGTTAATAAAACACCTATTTTTAGATATTGTCTTTATTTAATAATGAACCCTGAAGAATCCATAGACACTTTAGAAATAAAAGGAGGTGCCCATCAATGGTGGTTTGGATAAAGAAAATGTAGTACACATACACTATGGAATCCTAGGAAGCCAAAATAAAGAACAAAATCATGTCCTATGTAACAAAATGGATGCACCTGGAGGCTGTTATAATAAGCAAAATAATGCTTGACAACAGAAAGTCAAACACTGCATGCTTTTACTTATAAGTAGGAGGTAAACGTTAGGTACTCATGGACATAAAGAAGCAAAAATAGACATAGAAGTCAACTAGAGGTGGGAGGGAGGGAGTTGGGCAAGAGTTGAAAAACTAATTATTGGGTACTATGCTTACTACCTGAGTGACAGGATCAATTGTGCCCCAAGCCTCAGCATTGCACAGTATACCCAGGTAAGAAGCCTGCACATGCACACTCTGAATATTAAAAAAAAAAGAAAGAAAGAAAAAAAAAAAGTTAAAATTATAAAAAAAAATAAAAGGAAAGTTTAAAAAGTCAGTTGGACTTAGAAATAATATATAAAGTCAGTTGCATTTTTATATTTAAAGCAAGAAATTAAATAATCTATTTTTGAATTGCATACTATTTACTGTAGTGTTTGAGTATATAGATTTCTTAGGAATTAATCTAACAAAATGTTAACTGTTGTATGTATTCTAAGAGAGAGAGCTTGAGGTAAGGAAGAGGACTTTATTATCCAAGGAGAGGAAATCAAGAAACTAAGTGCCAAGAATGCTGTAAGAATCATCAATGTGTACAATGAAGTTGCCAATCATTAAGACAGAAGTAGTACCCATAGGATTAGTACATTGAGTCAAGGACTAAACATTAAAAAAGAGGAGAAATACCCTGGAAGTTAGTAGATAATGGCAACAATAACAGGATTTGTAGGTAACATAATTTGATAACATGAGATTTAAAAGTAAGGGCTCCTACCTGACCATTGAAGATTAGGGAGAAAGATTATTTGAAATGGGGCAATAAGGAGCAAGAAGTCTCACTACCTGAATCTAAGTTCGGTGGTAGAAGAATCAACTTAGGAAATGAAACAAACAAACCAAAACAAAAACCCGAGCTTCTTGAGTAATAGTGTTTTCAGGGAAGTAATAGATTTCCAGAACAATACATTGAAGAAAATGTTTAGAGAAGAGGTGGAAGATACTGTGAATCCTCCCAGTAGTGGACTGTCAGAGTTTGTGGTGTTGGGAAATGTTGAGAGAATGGGGAATGCATGAGGTATGTATGGATAATTATAGGGTTAAAGTGTGGAAAATGAAGATTGTCTTGGCCTTCTGGAAACTTCTCTGATGCCTTAAATGATTTTGTTTAAAAGATTTTGTTTAAAAGGTATAATGAAACTATTGGTGAATTCCAGTCACTGCTGTGTACACTGTGCATAGGAGGGGTAGGTTTCTGACTTACCCTTTACCCATATGATATGAGTTGAAAGCCTTAGTCTTGGTTCAAGCACTAGGTTCACTCTTGCCTCCAGAGAAAGGGCAAACTTATTTTTAGTGTGTTTTCTTAAACCCTATTGTGTATAATTAAGTCTTAAGAGAGAGATGCATATTACCTTGAGCAACAATACTTCACCTTTATCACTTCTGTTATCTTTCTTTGAAATTCTTTTTTTTTAGTATTATTATACTTTAAGTTCCGGGGTACATGTGAAGAATGTGCAGGTTTGTTACATAGGTATACATGTGCCATGGTGGTTTGCTGCGCCTATCAACCCATCATCTATATTAGATATTTTTCCTAATGCTATCCCTCCCCTAGCCCCAACCCACAGACAGGCCCTGGTGTGTGATATTCCCCTCCCTGTGCTCATGCGTTCTCATTGTTCAAGTCCCATTTACGAGTGAGAACATGCAGTGTTTGGTTTTCTGCTCTTGTGTTAGTTTGCTGAGAATGACGGTTTGTGTTTTCTAGAGTACATAAATAATATTTTAAAATACAAAATTATACACTATCATTGTAGGAGCTGTCATTGCTATAGTATTCTAATTATTCCTATAGCTCTGTAAGTTTTGAGTGTTTTTATCTTCAGAAAGTTCATGTTATTTTGTAAATCAAACAGTCTGTTTTCCTGAATGAGACAATCCCCATCCACGTTACACAAATTCACATTCACATATACTCATTTTTTCCTATGTATTTTTAAATGTTCTTAAAGTGTATTGTTATTATATTTAGGAGACTATTGAATTTTGTATATCATTTTATGTCTCAGTAATATAAGTATATTTTATTCTAGATAGCTCTCTCTTAATTTTACTCTATTTTACCAGAAGGTATTTTGAGGTTTCAAAATCATGATAATTGTCTTCTATTCAAATAGTTTTATAGGTGTTTCATTGCATTGATCAGAATAATGCTACTTAACAATGATGATATCTTGATATTCCTAATTTATCAGAAGTCAGAAAAATAATCTGCCTGACTAGTCGAGGATCAGAATCTGTATTGATTTTCTTCATTAAGGATCCTAGATCTGATGCAGCAGATGCAGTTGGATTTTCCACCTGAAAAAAACTATTATCCACTGTCATTCTCCAAAACCTATCAGTTTCTGTCCTTGCTAAACTGAAGAATTGGAGGGGCCACTGATTGAAATTGAAACCTCTGCATCTGCCAAGGTTTTCTGTTAGAAAAAAAAATTTCAACTTCCTAGGGTATGTGGTGTTGATACTGATTTACTATTTTTGTTTGGTGGAAACACAAGTATCTTCCACTTGACAGTTTTTACCATAAAATGGTCTTTTCTCTGTGAGATAGAAACCTACTGTGAGGATTTTTGCCAGTTGCCGGCCTATCATTTCTTATTAAACTTTCAAGAAGTGGGGGCATACTAATTGGCTGTATTTTCAGACCTACCTTCCCCCAACCCTGAGGACACTCTGAAGTAAAATTTGGCCATTTCTCTCTCTGTCTTTCTCTCTCCCCCCACCACAGGGTGTGTGTTTGTCTCTGTTTCCCCCTCTCTTTTTTTCTAATATGAAAGAACAGGATATAATATGCAAATAACGTGCAGTTGAAATCAAAAGACTATATATTCTACAGCTTCTAATTGCAGGAAAGATGTCCAAGGATTAAAAAATCAAAACAAAAATTTTAAGGTAATTAAACAGAGAATTGTAAATATTTTAAAAGTGGATGCAGTAGACGTAAAATTTGCTTTTGCAAGTTCTTCTTTTCATTGATCTAAAAAGGACCGAAGGAGAAAAAGAAAGTTAGAATAATACAGATTAGACAGAAGATAAGAGTAACATACTCTCTACCCTGTCCCTCCTTGAGTGATCCCAGGATGAGAAAAGTACATGCAAGAACATCTTTTTATAGGTTTGGGTGTAAGAATGAATATTAGGAACTTTCACACACTTCTACTCCTAAATGTGATGAAAGGTAAAATTTGCAGATATGTCTAATATTTATTTCTGTGTAAGAAGGACACAAAGAAATATCCAGGTGTCATGATTTAACCCCATCAAGGAATATGACAAAACAGAAATTCTCGGTCTTCATTGATCTGTCCAAGTCACATAATATAAAGTGCTGCTGAAGATGAATCAATTTGACAAGACCCGAAGAGGCCCTTCCCATTGAAATGGTAGCACCTCATTGTATATGGGGCTGGGAGGCGCATGGAAGAATGGAATAACCATTTCAGCCAAGTCGACTCATGAAGAAAGCCTGCCTGGATAAATATCCCAGAGTGGAACAGCTGAATCAAATGTATGCTTATGTTTTTAAGAAAGTGAAAAACCATTTTTTCCAAAGTTATTTTATCATTTTAAGTTTCCAACAGCAGAGGTTTAGTTTCTCCCTATCTTTGCCAATACTTCGGTGATCCGTCTTTTTTTGACTTTTAACGTTACAATAAATAAATAATAGTTTCCGATTGCATATTTATTTTGCTTTTACCTGCTGAATAATATTGATTATCTTACTATGTTTATTTGCCATCCTTATAGCATCCATTCTTTGCTAAAATGTCTGGTTTTATTCATTGTGTCACTTATTTCCTTACTAGTGAGTTCTGGCAGTTCTTTCTATATTCTAGATATGCCCTTTATCAAATATATAAAATGTAAATAATTTCTCCTTTAGCTTCTTAGTTAACAGACTTTTTTGAAGCGTAAATTTTGGTTAAAATGATTTTCTAATTATCAATTTGTTCTTTTATAGGTCATATTTTAGGAGTCATATCTAAGAAATATTTGCCTAATGCAAGATTCTAATTTTTTTCTCAATTTTCTATCAGAAGAGTTATCTTTGTAGGTTTCACATTTAGATTTACAATTCTCTCTGAATTATTGAGTAGTACAAAGTATAATGTGATTCAGTTTAATTGCATAAAGATGCTGTGAGGAGATCATCCATTGTTAAGTTTTTGCATGATCTGAAGTTCCACATGGAAGCATTTTAAGTCAATTTAAGAATACAATTGACCCTTGAATAACCAGGGATTAGAGGAATTCATCCCCTAGGCAGTCAAAAATCCATGTATAACTTTAAACTTTCCCAAAACTCAAGGACTAATGGTTGTCTGTTGACTGGAGTCCTTACCAATAACATAACCAGTAGATTAACACATATTTTGTATGTGATATGCATTATATACCATATTCTTACAATAATATAAGGTAGATAAAAGAAAATGAGGAAAATCGCAGGAAAGAGAAAACATATTTACTATTCATTAAGTGGAAATTGATAATCATAAAGGTCTTCATCCTTTACATCTTCACATTGAATAGGCTAAGGAGAAGGAAGAAGAGAATTATCAAACCCTTGGGGTTATCAAAGGTGGAAGAGGTGGAGAAGATGGAAGGGGAGGCAGGTCACCAGATGCATTAACACTGGATATTATTACATTTTCTTGATAAATTGATATATTTATCATTGTGAAATATCATTTATTATCTTTGGTAATATTATGTGTTCTGTAATCTTTGATATTGATAGGGACAGTCCAGTTTCATTTTCAGTAATGTTAACAAAATGTAACTTTCCCTGTCTCTTTACTTTTCACCTAGTGTGTGTGTTTATATTCGATAATTGCACAATAGTTGATGAGAATCCTTTGCCTTTCCCTCTCTTGTAGAAATTTCCTCTCCAGCATTCTGTTTTGAATGCCCTTGTCACCTTTGTCTCCCTACTTTCTCACCTCTGTCTCTTTTTCTCAGTTACTCTATTGGGCTAAACTGAGGCTCCTGCTTGCTGCACCACATTCTGGAAAGTCTCTCTTATCAATAAGATGGGAAAATCATTTGGTTTATATTGTTTGTTTTCTGTCTCTCAGAGATGACTATATTTTTTTGCTTGATGTCCAGTGTCTTGAAAAGCTGTGTTTAGTCTGTTTTCTCTAAATTTTAGTTTTTATTTTTTTATTTTTTTATTTTTGAGGTTGAAATGTAAATACAGTTCATGTTTCTACATTGGTTAGCAAGCAAAAGAGGATTGAGACCCAATACAATAGAAGCAATATTATGACATTGGGTTTTTGAGAAAAGAAAATGTTTTAATTTCAAGTCAACTCACAAGGAGACAAAAGTCAAGCTTAAATCTATCTCCCTGTACTGGTTTCAAGGCAGAATTTTTATTTCAAAAAAAAATTTAGGGAGTGGACTCTGAAACTAGTAAGTGATTTGTGGAAGGAAAAGGGAGGTCTGGAAAGTCCTTGGACATGAACAGTTATCTCTTCATGTCTCTTCATGGGTTTCATTCTCATGTGCAGACTTGTGGGGAATTAGTACAAAACATGAAGTGGAAATTCTGGCAGTAATGTCAGCAAGCTCATTCTGTGAAAATTCTAGGTGGCCAAAATCTAGTTGACTAAAATGTAGTTGACTAAAATTCTAGTTGACTAAAATCTTTCAGAAGATTTTAGTCAGTTTTATTTCCTTATAAGCAGAGAGAGTTTCAGCATTTCAGCAAGTTGTTTCTTTTATCTGTACTCTGAAGACTCAATAATATCTGTTAGGTTTATTTAAGTTTTGGGGGCATGGTTTCACATCTTTCTTAGAAGTGTATTTATAATCTTCTATTCCTCTATTTCTTCTTCTTTTCCTATCTTCTATTGTTTTGAATAAGTATAATTAGTAAGAAATTTTAAGTATTCTATGTAAAAGTTTTCGTTATTCATTTTGGCACTATTTCTTGTAGTAGTTCTAGGATAAATTATTCATCTTTTATTCATCAGAGTAAATATTTTACAACTTTAAAAATTAGAAATTTATCTCAGTACAGTTCTAAAGAGCTGTGTGATATAACTGTCAAAGCTCTTATGTCTACAGTATCTAAATAGTTCATAAACTCCTCAATAAGATATAGTAATGTTTCATTTAAAGAAAAATGTTGATATAATTTGACTGTGTTCCCACCCAAATCTTATCTTGAATTGTAATAATCCCCGTGTGTCAAGGGTGGGGCCAGGTAGAGATAATTGAATCATGGGAGTGGTTTCCTCCCATACTGTTCTTGTGGTAGTGAATAAGTCTCACAAGATCTAATAGTTTTATAAACTGGACTTCCCCTGCCCAAGCTCTCTTGCCTGCTGCCATGTAAGATGTGTCTTTGCTTTTAACTCACCTTCCACTATGATTGTGAGGACTCCCTGGCTATTTGTAACTGTGAGTCAATTAAACATCTTTTCTTTACCGATTACCCAGCCTCAGGTATGTCTTTTTAGCAGCATGAGAACAGACTAATACAGTAAGCTGATACCAGGTAGTGGGTGCTGCTATAAAGCTCGCAAAAAATGTGGAAGCAACTTTGGAACTGGATAATAAACAGAAGTTGGAACTGTTTGGAGGGCTCAGAAGACATAAAAATGTGGGAAAATTTGGAATGTCCTAGAGACCTGGAAGCCTCAGAAGACAGAAATATGTGGCAAAGTTTGGAACTTCCTCAAGACTTTTTGAATGGCTTTGTCCGAAATGCTGATAGTGACAATAAGGTCCAGGCTGAGGTGGTCTCAGGTGGAGATGAGGAACTTCTTGGGAACTGGAGTAAAAGTTACTTTTGCTATGTAAATAATTGGTGGCATTTTGTCCCTGCTCTAGAGATCTGTGGAACTTTGAACTTGAGATAGATGATTTAGGGTATCTGGTGGAAACATTTCTAAGCAGCAAAGTGTTCAAAGATAAGCAGAGCATAAAATTTTGGAAAATTTGCAGCCTGATGATACAATAGAAAAGAAAAACTCATTTGCTGGGAAGAAATTCAAACCCACTGCAGAAATCTGCATTAGTAATGAGGAGCCCAATATTAATCACCAAGACAATGGGGGAAATGTCTCCAATACATGTCAGAGATCTTTGAGACAGCCCCTCCCATCAGAGGCCCAGAGATCTAGGAGGAAAAAGTGGTTTCATGGCCAGGCCCAGGGGCCCCTGTTATATGCAGTTTAGGGACCTGGTGTCCTCTGTCCCAGCTTCTCCAGGCATGGTGAAAAGGAGACAATGTACAACTCAGGCCATGGCTTCAGAAGGTGCAAGCCCCAAGCCTTGGCAACTTTCATGTGGTGTTGAGCCTGCAGGTGCTGAGAAATCAGGATTTGAGGTTTGAGAACTTCCACCTAGATTTCAGAGTATGTATGGAAATACCTGGATGTCCACACAGAAGTTTGCTGCAGAGGCGAGGCCCTCATGGAGAACCTCAGCTAGGTGAGTGAGGATGGGACATGTGGGGTTGGAGCCCCCATGTAGAGGTCCCACTGGGATACATCCTAGTGGAGCTATGAGAAGAGGGCCACCATCCTCTAGACCCCAGAATGGTAGATCCAATGACAGCTTGCATTGTGCACATGGAAAAGTCACAGACACTCAATGCCAGCCTGTGAAAGCAGCTGGGAGGGGGGCTGTACCATGCAAAGCCATAGGGGCAGAGCTGCTCAAGGCTGTGGGAGCCCACCTCTTGCATGAGTGTGTCTTGGACGTGAGACATAGAGTCAAAGGAGATCATTTTGGAACTTTAACATTTAATGACTTCCCTATTGGATTTCAGACTTGCATGAGGCCTACATGTACCCCTTTGTCTTGGCAGATTTCTCCCATTTGGAATGACTGTATTTACCCAATGCTTGTAGTCTCCTTGCATCTAGGAAGTAACTAATTGCTTTTGATTTTACAGACTTGTAGGTGGAAGGGACTTGCCTTGTCTCAAATGAGATTTTGAACTATGGACTTTTAAGTTAATGCTGAAATGAGTTAATACTTTCAGGGACAGTTGGGAAGGCAAGATGATCTTGAAATGTGAGGACATTAGATTTGGGAGGGGACAAAGGTAGAATGATTATGTTTGGCTTGTGTGCCCAGCCAAATCTCACCTTCAATTGTAACAATCTCCATGTGTCAAGAGTGAGGCCAGGTGGAGATAATTGAATCATGGGAACAGTTTCCCCAATACTGTTCTCGTGGTAGTGAATAAGTCTCCTGAGATCTGATGGTTTTATAGATGGGAGTTCCCCTGCACAAGCTGTCTTGCCTACTGCAATGTAAGGCGTATGATTGTGAGGCCTCCCCAGCCATGTGAAATTGTGAGTCCATTAAACCTCTTCTCTTTATAAATTACTCATTCTCAGGTATGCCTTTATTAGCAGTGTGAAACAGGCTAATACAAATGTATTTGAAAAATAATAAAAGGAGAGCCTATTTATTCTATTACAGTTTACATTTACTTATCATTCTTTGTGTTTTTCATTCATTTCTAAAGATCTAAATTTCATCTTTTGTCTTTTCAAATTTCATAATGAAATTTTATTTCATTATAGAGTTCTTGCTTTTGAATTTCATTTAACACTGTTTCCATGATGAAAAAGTCTTCAAGATTTTATTTATAGGTAAATCATATCATTTTCTTTCTATTTTATAGAATGATTTAAATGGAAAGAGATTTATATGTTAACTTATTTTTCTTTCAGAATTTAGTGATATCTTCCCATTGCCTTCTGTTCAAATATTTTGATATACGTGACCTGAGACATACTTTATGTCATTGTTACTTTATATTTAATGTAATATGATTCTCTGCTTTCAATATTTTCTTTTTTTAAATCAGTTTGCTATTATGCACTTACATTGTTTTTGTTGGTTTGTTTTTTGCTATTTCTTTATATTTATTTGGCTTTAGATTTGCTTATCTATTTGTTTATTTCTACTTACCTGCCTTTGAATTTTCTGGGCTTCCTGTATATGAAAGTTAATATTTTTCACCAAATTTAGAAACTTTGTGTTCTTTTTTTAATCTTATTTTCTTTCTTATCTTTATACCTTCAATGACACATGTATTAGATGTTTAATAGTTTCAAATCTTAGTGATGCTCTTTTATTTTTAAATTTTTTACATACATTCTTCATATTGGTTATCTATGGATTATATAGACTCATAGAATCTACCATTATAGAGCTAAATACTTACCCATTCATCTGCTATCTCCTAGCTAATGTTAAGCATATCCATTGTAATTTTTTCAGATACTGTATAATTTCGTTCTAGAATTTACATTTGATAAATTTTTATAGTTTTTATTTGCTTAGTGAAGTTACTCAGCTGTTAATTCATTATAATTATATTTTTATTTAATTTTTTTTTTTTTTTTTCGAGACAG
>NW_012101821.1:4547719-4579544 GCF_000951045.1 Mandrillus leucophaeus | reverse complement strand
TTTGTATTTTTTAGTAGAGACGGGGTTTCACCGTGTTAGCCAGGATGGTCTCGATCTCCTGACCTCGTGATCTGCCCGTCTCGGCCTCCCAAAGTGCTGAGATTACAGGCTTGAGCCACCGCGCCCGGCCTTTAATTTTTAACTGTTAATTCTAAATCATATACTGACTCAAGGTCAGTTTTTATTGACTGTCTTTATGGTAATTATGGCTTAATGCTTCCTCTCATATCTAATATTTTTGCACCTTCAAATAAACTTTCAACCAGTCATTATGAATTATAGATTTAAGAAACTTTTGATTCCATTATTTTCTTCTGGAGAGTGGTGATTTTTTATCTACCTGACAGTCACCTTGACTGTCATCTTCTCTGTGGTGGGTAGCAGCTAAAATCTTTTTTCAGTTGTTTTCAAGGTTTTGGTCTTCTGGCTTTTCCTTTTTCTCTTAGAATCTGGTATTCTCTCCCATCTATGTGGGACATTTCCCACATGAGCAGCTTTGGAAATGCCTAATTTTGTTATTATTAAACAACAGCATTGCTTTTTGTTGGATTTCCATTTTGTCTATAGTGTGTAAATCGGCATTTGTCTTTAGGCAAAAAAAATCATATAAATGTAAATTTTCCATAGTATACTTTCATTCTTTAGGGATTTATTCATATCTAAAATTTCTTTCCCTTTTAATTGCTTTAGAAAGTCTTCAGGTATCTGGATTTTTTAAAATGTATTTTGTTTAGAGTTTGTGATTGTTATCTGGGTATCTGAAAGCAGAACCCTAAGTTCTGCCTTTTTGTTACAGATGTTAAGTCATTACAGTATTTTTGTCTGTTCTATGATTTAAAAAAGAAGCATCCTCAATGATTTCAGACTAAACTGTGTTATTGTGTAAACAAACACATAATTAGAATAGGAGTAAACTATTGTTATTAAAATTAATGAAGCACACCTTCAAAGTGATTACCTAAACCAGTCTAAATTAAATGTCCTGGATACTTATATTAATCATTAGCATAAAATCAAAACTTTAATGAAGAAATACACTTTACATTTTATTTTGTTTGCATAAAACAAATGACTCCTTTGAGTTTGGAAATCTTAGAAAAGTTACTAATGTTGTGATAAACATTGCCAGTTTCTGTAAATGTGTAATGACTATTAGTTTATTTCATATAAAATTTGAAGTACTCATGGGCTATTAAAAGATTCTTAACATTTATGCACACATAAGATAAATGACTTACTTTATGTTTAACATTTCCCCAGAAGGAAAAAAGAGTGTTGAAGAATGATAGAAAAAAAATGGCAATGCTCACAGATCTTTGGCTGTCTCAGAGCAATGCACCGAATATCCATGATTTATGTCTATTATTATCCTCAAACGATATTTCCTGCTATAAAAAAAAAAGAAAATCCCTCATTTAATAGTGACCTATTTTTACTACTCCTTCAATTTCTCTGTTCCTAAGCAACCAAAAGACCCTAGGAAAAAAGATTTGTAACACTTTTACATATATCATACACAGTAATATTCCCCAAATGTGCTCTATCTATCCAATAAAAAAATAATGTTTTTGTGTTTGTATTTTCTAGGATTTACAGGATTGCCAAAATGCTGTATAACAAAGTTTTCTATCACAACATATTTTGTAGACATTATTATTTGAGGAGAAATTTGTTCATGTAGAAGCCAAATTGTTCAATTCTTTAAATCTTTTTAAAGGGAACCTGTACTGTGACAATTTAAACTGCCTTTATCTCTTTCCTAACATCAAGTAGTAGGGACACCCATGGTTTAAAGTCCTTCTGCACTATTTCCTGTACCGCCCTAATTCAGCTTTCTTTTCGTTTTACACATGCTACTTACTTATTTTCTACTCATATCTTGTTAATATTGTCCTCGCCCCTTTAAAAAACAAAGAAACAAAGACCTGTAACTTTTCCAGCAGTCATGGTCCTACTACCTAGTGGAAATCAGATCCAGTTCTTGCAGTTAGGA
The DNA here is from genome assembly GCF_000951045.1 of Mandrillus leucophaeus. Classification (NCBI taxonomy): domain Eukaryota; kingdom Metazoa; phylum Chordata; class Mammalia; order Primates; family Cercopithecidae; genus Mandrillus; species Mandrillus leucophaeus. The sequence continues at coordinate 4,577,551 of NW_012101821.1, read as the reverse complement.
TAAATTTTAGATGGGACTTTGTTACTCAATCCCCATCCAGTCTTACACCACACATCTCTTACGCATATCGTCTGCAACAGTGTAATCTGTTATGAGTTCTATATATGTTTTTTTCTTTTCCTGATAAAATTAAGATGTAATTTTGCATCAGATTTTGAGCATTCAAAGAGCAAAAGCTATCACTGGAAATGTGAAGAGCAGATGCTAATAGTACAGTGCTTATCTCAGTTTTATTTTATTTTGTTTTTTAACATTTATAGGGACACGGACAAAATCAGTTTCCTGGGTTAGTGTCAATATAATGTTCACCTCAATATTTTCTGTTGAGATCTTTAACACTCAGAACTGTCTAACTAATAAGGTCTTTTGGCAGTAGTAGCAGTTTTTTTGTTTTAGAAATCAAGGCAAAATTGGTGTATATGTGTGATTGAAATGGAGGTGTCAGAAAACTAGACATTTTCATTTGACGCTGAAATTTAACAACACATTTAAGAGGTGTTTAAAAATGTATACTCATGATTTATTTTAGGAAATAATCAGCACTATTGGTATCACTGATTTTCTCTCCATTTCTGATTTTGCTCCATTGCAAAACCTATCCTAATCTCTTATCCCCATCCACTCCTATGCTATATTTTTTAAAAGAAGATAAATTAGTTAGAGTAGGTAGTTAGGTAGACGTGAGCTGGGCAGGCAACGGCCGCCAACCAGGAATGTCGGGCGACCATCAGGTGATGGTCAGGCAGTTGTTAAACTGTCTCGCTAAAATAATAATTGGTCACAGCTGGCACAGGGACAGTTTCTCAATAGATAGAAAACACCTGAAGCTGGTGATCAGCAGCCTCCTGGTAAGATCTGAGGAATTGGGCAAGCAGGCTCAAGCATGTGCACTAGGAGGCAAAATAGTCGAGCTTATCTGGTATACAACCTTCCTCTAGGGACACCTGACTGGAAAGGGAGGAACACCTCAAGTGAACTTGCACACAACTTTAGTAAACACACTGTGCATGCAGTCCCTCCCAAGTGCTGGCAGGCCACTGTGCATGTGGACAGCCCACCACAAGGAAAAATCAAGGGAGAAGAGTTGCAAACTTCGGAGCCATGCCAATGTGTAAAACCCCAAGTCAAGGGTCAGACGGGACACTTGGATTTCTCAAGTCACCTGCTTGACCCTCTTCCAAGTATATTTTACTTCCTTTCATTTCTGCTCTAAAAATTTTTGATAAGCTTTCACTCAGGCTCTAAAACTTGCCTCAATCTCTCTCTCTGCCTTATACCCCTTGGTCAAATTCTTTCCTCTGAGAAGGCAGGAATCAAGTTGCTGCAGACCCGCATGGATTTGCTGCTTGTAACAAAAACATGCTGTCTCTCTTGTGAGACACATTATCACCAGGGAACTCTCATTCTTTACATCTAGGTATGGTCCAACTTTAACCTCGGATTTTACAATACATGTAAGTCAGTCTTAAGTTTTTCAAATTTTCTGCAAATTCCTTGAGTCTTAAATCTTACATTTTCTCTGACTCAGGGTTTCTTTAATCTCAAATGTTGTATTTATACCACTCTAAAATAGTTAGGACAAAAGCTAGACTGCTATAATACAAAAATTCCCACAAATTCATTGGTCATTGAAGAAAACCTGTTTATGTCCCATGTGGCAGATGACATGAATGGACCAAGTCTGTGTTTATCTTTATGTAATCACTCAAGGGTCCAAGGTTCTCTCATCCATGGCTTTGCCATCCTTTAGGGCATTGTTGTTGTCTGGGTGGTCAAAGAAGTGACAGTGTCTAATCTAGATTCCTGATGAATAGATGGAGGAAGAGAGGAAAGTAAATTAATGACCTTCTGTCCCGAGGTGTCATTAGCACACAATACTTCTGGTTACATTCACTGGCAAAGTAAGTCTAAGAGCAAAGGAGACTAAGTAACAAAGTATACTGGAAATTTTTGTTCTCAGTAACTAAAATCTCAAGGAACAGGAAAACCAATTGTGTGTGTCCGTGTGTGTGTGTGCACGCATGTGTGCGCATAGACGTGTGTAATGCTAGTAGTGTCATAGAGTCTGCCTTTCTGACAGATCATAAAACATATGCATAGAACATATTTACCCCATCCTGAAATGAGAAAAATAAAGTCTCATATAGCTACTATATTTACCTTACTTCAAGTATCTCCATAATGTACAAACTTTGCCATCAGTTTACGTGTGGCTTCTCTTGACCTAAAAATGTACCACCAAATTTGAATATATAGTGGCTCCAAACTAGTTACTCTTTCCACTATATGGTATGTAGATAACTTTTATAAAAACAGTTAATCAAAAACGGGGATACTGGAAAGCAATTATGAGTTGATACCATCTATAAAATTCATCTGGATGGAAATTATGAAAGCTTCCTATCATGTAAAATAAATCTTTTCCTTAGCCTATCTAGTCACCCCTGGTTCTGCTGTTGGGTATAATTCCATTACTCCTTTTATTTTGTAAACTATTCCTTTGCTTTCTGTGAAAGTAAATAAGATATAATAATTTTAGTCTACTGTCTTCCATGGTATTTTTTAAAGTAGAAGTTGGAAAATATGCATTTTTCTCATAACCTTTAAGGTGCACTATGTTAGCCAGGCTTATGACTTCTTCAGCACAATTTCCAAAATTTAGCACACTTCTGTTCTATTTGCTAGTAGTGGATGCAATACTCAAGCTTACATTTTTGTTGTTGTTATTTACTGTGTACCCATGTGTTTCTCCCTCATTTTAATGAAAGTTATCCTGAGCCATCTCAAACAACAGTTTGTTACATCCTTAATTTTATATTTGGCGCCAGTGTACCTCCCATTTTTCTTGGCTTAGCAGTCTTAAGATACTTTCAAAGAGAAAGTCTTTGAGGAGCAGTCACATATTCTGCTACTTTGGGAACAGAAACATTTGGGTTTCTGAAGCTATGGGACTCCAGATCTCTGAATTCTGTTTTCTCCTATCACTGTTTACTAACTTTGGCCACTTTGGGCTTGAGCTAAATTTTTTCTTTTGCTACTTTACTGAAGCAGTAAAAAACAAATAATAGCTCCTAACAGTCTAGTTCTTTCTAGACACTTTACCTAGAGCCACATGCCTGATGTGATAAGGTACCTATCAAGCCAGAATACATAGGAATTATACTGAATGTTTTTGCCACAGCTTAAGAAGTCTCAACAAGTCTAGAAGTCTCATTCCAGTTTGCAATACGTTTTGCCTTGCTGCCAAATACTCAGCAAGTTCCAAGTATTTATTTACATTTTTAGTTGTATCTCCTGACTTCTAAAATCAATATTACACTGAAGGAATAACTACTAATACAAAAAGTCCTGAAAATAAGTGTCTGAATTAACACAAATTTTATTTTTCTTTCATTCATCACTCCTAATTTAAGGTAACTGGATTTCTTTTATTTTGGGTTTCCAACACCATTTAGGGCAGGGTTTTCCAACCGATGGTCCATAGAACGCTGGGAGTTTCTGGGACATTTCAAGAGATCTCAAGGTCAATATAATTTTCATAATAATAAAACCTTATTTGCATCTTTTCTGAGTTAATATTTGCTCCTAGACATTGTATTCTTAACCTCCATGCATTATAATTTAAAAAAAAAGTTTTAAATGCCAAGCGTTGTTTAGAATTGACTTGATGACTCAGTAAAAATTATTATTATTATTATTATTATTAAATTAGTATTATATCTTGGCCACTGGGTGCACATCTTTTAAAAAAATATTTTGTGTGACAAAAAGCTAATTACATATGGAGAAATTCTGCTGAGTCATGAAAAATGAGGTTGTCTCTAGGTAACGTAGCTAGCTGTGTGATTTTATTTTATTTTTTTTTATAGAACACCATTTTTACTTGAAAAACAATTGATATTACCAGTTTCCCATCGGGCTTGTAAGAAGCTTTGAATTCCTCATTCTGTCCTAATCCAAAAAGCTAAGCAAACTAAAAAAATCTCCTCTTCTTAGATCTCTAGAAAAGGTGAAGTCAAAGGGCAAACTCTTGCCTCCAAAATTAGAGAAAGATACAGGCCAGTACAGAAGATTACAACTTACCACAGAGAAGAAACTTGTTAAGGTAGGGAAATGGGAACTGTAATTGACAAATTGCTGGAGGCAGAATTCAGAAAAAGTCTGAGAGATGAAAACTCCAGGGGAACCCAGTCACAGTGAGGCCTCTACTTTTTTGTGAGTTTTAACTCCTGGATCTTGACAGCTTCTCAGAGTGAATATCAAGGAAAGAAAAAAAAAAAAAATCCCTTCACACATCCAGTAGAGGGAGGGAAAAAGGAACCATTTTGATGTCAACCAGAGCATTCTGTATTTCTTAATAAAGTCTGTCCTCAGGAGAACCTAAATAACCAGAGCCTAACCTGCTGGGAATCAGAGTCTAACTCACCTGAGGGGAGGATAATACCGGACTCCATACCCCTCTGGCCATCCTGTTGCACCTAAGGGGTAGAAGCAAACAACATAAAAAACTGAGGAACATTTGTGAAGTTCACAGTGGTATAGGCTTGCTGATAGACTAAGACCCAATCAATAGGACTATCGAACACATCACCTTTCCCCTCACCTTACCACCACATTACTAAAGGTCTATTTGCAGCAATTCTTTTTACCCAGTAGCTCATGTCTGTCTAACAACAAAGAAGTACAATGCATACTAAAAGACAAAAAAGACAAAGAAACAGAGCAAGCATCAGAACAAGATATGACATATTAGAATAATCATACCTGGAATTTGAAATAAGTATGATTAATATGGTAAGGGATCTAATAAATAAAGCAGATAGCATGCAAGAACAGATGGGCAGTGTAAGCAGAGAAATGTGAAAGACATGCCTGGACAAGATAGAGGAGCATTTCACTGCCATACACACACACAGGCAGGGGATGAAGTCTAAAACACGCTTCAGGATGAACTCCTGCCCCTTAGAAATCAAAGAGTTTTTCTCATTTTGGCATAAGGAATAGCATTTTCTGGTGACCACATATGGCTGTATTTTAACTGCCATTAGAAACCCCAGAAGAGTTTTTGTTTTGTTATATACATATATTTTTTTAAGTAAATGCAGTATGTAAACATTCAGGATTGAACTCAACCTTCTGAAGCCAGCTCCTCTAGGGTGAGAGAGGAAATGTTTTTGTTGTTGTTTTGTGGGTTTTGTTTTAGTTTTTAATCACCAGGCAGGTTATATTCACATGCCATTGGAATGACAATAGGCCCCTACAGAGTGATATGACTATAGAATGTAGAACTGGCTCCTGAGAATACAAATAGGTTATCTTGCTTTTCATTGGCCATGACTTGGCATGCCTTTTCCCTACCCTTACTCAAGCAGGTCTGTAGTTAAAAAAATAAAATAAAATAAAATAAAATAAAAAGGTAGTAGCAAAAATCTCAGAATTACTACTTCTCAAATCTTTCGGATAAAAGGAATCTTTCCTTGGATTATACTGAGGGCCCATACCCCAGAAGTATCATTCTAACTAGATTATATAAAGAAAGTGAGAGCAGGAGAAAAAAATGGCTTCACAAAGATCAGAGACACTCATTCCTATCTGCAGCTCCAACTTAAAATCTCTGTAGATGTGGTCGGTGTGATATGTAATAGGGTAAAACCACAAAGGAACAGTATGAGCAAGTAAGGTCTTCCTTGGGATAGTAGCTTGTCTCCTTGCTTTCACTCCTTGACCATGCCCTTGGCAGTTAAAGCTCATATGGCTTCATAAATGGCCTCCTCATTTCCTGGGTACTGCATATGTTTGAAGGACTTAAAGTTCTTCTCCCAATTCAATTCATAAACAACAAGAACACTAGTCTGCAGACTAAGCTCTATGGTAGCTTCTTCAGAGCAGCCTCCTGATGCTTGACAATTACCTGAAGGCTGCTCCATGGACCGCAATCAGTGTCCAGTTCCCTTCCTTAATCCGAGAAACTATTACTTCTATCCAAAAGGGCAGAACTCTGGCAGTAATGTCCCTCAGACTTTAACAGGGTACTACCTGATCTTCAGTGAGGTCTTCATGTCTGCGATCCTCACTGATGTTGCTGGGCTTATCGGAGGTGGCAGGATATCATACGAGCACCTCCAGCTCTTTATCTGGATCTCATCCCACTTGACAGCAGTTTCTACTTTATTGACATTAGGCCCCCTAAGTGCCACTCACCAAAGTACAAAATCCTTAGTACTGGCAGCCACATTCGATCAATGGCATCTAGCACTGTGCAGAGTATTAGAATTGCTCTGTTCTGCACTGAGATGAGGCAGATGTCAAAGTCATATCCAGAATCTCCCTGTATATGCCTGCCATGCTTCCCTTCCTTGTGTTCCTCAGGCTTCATATCAGAGTTGTACCGCCTATTACAATGGCTCTGCAGATTCTAGGCATTCTCCTGTGCATGGTCAGCAGTGGGTTCAGAATACTGTGCAGACTCTGGGAATGAATTTTTAGATCCAACACCAAAGTCATGATCCGTGGAAGAAAGAGTTCATAAGTTGGACATGATTAAAATTAAATTCTCAGCTCTGTGAAGGGCACTATTAGGAAAATGAAGAGAAATATCATAAGTATTTTCACAAGACATCTAACAAAGGACTATTATCCAAAATATACGAAGAACTACTAAGACTCAAAAATAAGAAAACAATCTTAAAAATGGGCCAAACACTTTAACAGACACCTCACCAAAAAAGACATATAGATGGCAAATGGGCATATGAAAAGATGCCCCATATTATATGTCAAAAGAGAAATGTAAATTAAAGAAACAATAAGATGCCACTACATACCTATTAGAATGGCTGAAATCAAGAACACTGACCCAGAAAATCCCAGCGAGGATGCAGAGAAACAGACGCTCTCATTCATTGCTTGTAAAAATGCAAAAAAAAAAAAAAAAAAAAAGAAAGGGCAGCCACTTTAAAAGACAATTTGAGAATTTTTTTTTTTTTTTTTGTAAAAAAAAAAAACCTAAAACTAAACTAAACTAAACATAGGCCAGGTGCTGTGGTTCATGCCTGTAGTCCTAGCACTTTAGGAGGTCAAGGCAGGTGGATAGCTTGAGCTCAGGACTTTCTGAGACCAGACTGGGCAACATAGTGAAACACCATCTCTACTACAAATACAAAAATTAGGTGGGCGTTGTGGCACATTCCTGTATTCTTAGCTACTCAGGAGGCCGAGATTGAAGGATGGCTTTAACCCGGGAGGTGGAGGTTGCTATGAGCCAACATCTGGCCACTGCACTCCAGCCTAGATGACAGAATAAGAACCTGTCTCAAGAAACAAAACAAAACAAAACAAACAAACAAACAAAAAACCAAACAAACATAGTCTTACCAAATGTTCCAGTAATTGTGCTCCTTGGTATTTACCTGAAGAAGTTGAAAACATATATCCACACATAAAACTGTACATGAATGTTTTAACAGCCTTTTTTTTTAATTGCCCAACTTAGAAACAACGAAGTCTTTCCGTAGGTGAATGAATAAATAAATGGTGGTACATTCAGACCATGGAGTTTTATACAGTACTAAAAAGAAAGCAGCTATGAAAAGACATGGAGGAACATTAAGAGCCTATTTATGAGTGAAGGAAGCCAATCTGAAAAGGTGACATAGTATATTACTCCAACTACATGACATTCTGGGAAGGACAAATGTATGTAGATATTAAAAAAATCAGTGGTTGCCAGGGATTAAGGGGTAGGAGGAATAAACAAGCACAACATGGAGGATTTTTTAGGACAGTGATATGACTCTGTATGATATTACAATGTTGGATACCAATCATGATACACTTATCCAAATCTGTAGAATATATAACACCAAGAATGAAACTTAATGTAAACCATGGAGTATGGGTGATAATGATATGTCAATGCAGGTTCATTCGTTGTAATACTGCACCATTCTGGTGGGGATGCTGGCAATGGGGTATGACATGCATATGTGAAGTTACGGTATAAATGAGAAACTTCTGTACCTTGTGTTCAATTTCAATGTACTCTAAAACTAATCTATTAAATAACAACAACCATCAACATATAAAGATAAGTGCAGCTTGGTTATATGATAAATATTTTTGAAAGTAAAATTTTATAAAGAAAAATGACACTATGTTTTGCAAATGATAAAATTGGAGCTTTCAAGCAAAATAATGAGGTTTGAAAAACTCATATCTGCTTCTGCAAATTTGGCAACCTTCCAGACACTTAAAGGCTTTTCTGATGAGACTGGTGGAGATATTAACAAATGTGAATAGTTGCAATTGTCTAAGAAAACGTGTGAAAATTTGAAGGTCGCTATTACCCACTAAGCCACAATTTCTCAAAGAATAACTTGTAATGTATCTAAATAATATAAATATAAAGCTTAATGTAATGGAGTAGAAAAAGTTAAGTGGCATGATTTGTAATTACATATCACAAATAATTTTTTAAAAACTAGTACTTGTCAAGTTTTGAAAGATTATCAAAAATATTCACAATGATCTGAAAAGACTGTTAAAGTCTTTCTTTCTTTCCAACTATGTATTTGTGTGTGGTCAATTTGTTTTTCATATACTTTCATCAAAATAATATGCTGCTAGCAAGTTGAATAAAGAATCAGATATGAAAATTCAACTGCCTTCTATGAAGTCAAACATTAATCAGATTTGAAAAATGTAAAATAGTGCTCCTCTTCTTACCAATTGTGTGTTTTGGAACATAAGTTTTCATCATAAAAATGTCCAATTTATTTTAACATGTAATGAGCTCATTGATATTGCAATGAACTAATAAGCTCATATTTTAAAATATTCTCAGTTTTGATTTCTAATATTTAAAATATTAGTAGGTATGATCCACATAAACATAAACTCTTGATCTGCTCAATAATTTTTAAGAACGAAAGAAACCAAAACATTGACAGAACTTGTGTCACTTGTATGGTTGAATCTAATTTACATATCTCCAGGTTATTGTTGTGAAGGGAAAATGGAGCATGGAATAAGCATGCATTTTATATTAAAGCTGGTGATTTCACCTGTTCACATCCTTTGGTAAGAACAGACCCCTAGGCTGCCTCTGATCTAGGCTATGTGTTTTGGTTTAGCATCCAAATTCAGTTATAAAGATGTTATTATGAGGGATTTTTATGGACAACTTATCACTATCACACTCTTTGCCATAGCCTGACACAATAGAAAAATAACAATTTGAGTTCCCTGATTAGATTCTATTCACCATTCACAAAAAGTGTTAGTAGATAAAGTGGCTATTTTTTGTTGATTCCATAGGAGAAGTAGAAGATAGTTGTGGAGAACTGCAAACATAACCTAAGATTAGATATTTATCGTCTCCAAACTTCCTTATTGGCTGCCCAGTCAGCAGACTCTATCAACTCTTGACCCCTTGCTTTTCAGTACCTGGTCTCATTGACTTCTTGCTTTCTTTGATAAATGTGAAGATTAATTTTGTGTGTCAATTTGGTTGTGCCATAGTTCCCTGAATCTCCTATTTTATTGAACTATGTATTTCCAAAGCCTCCGCAATCATATGAAGACAATACGTTAAAGTCTCTCTCTCTCTAACTCTCTCTCTCTCTCTCTCTCTCTCTCTGTCTGTCTCTCTCCACACACACTCACATACCCTGCTGGTGCTGTTTCTCTGGAGAACCCTAACTAGTGCAATCAGTGACCACTTTTTGATCCCCACATCCAGCTTCAATTCAAGTTCTTTCCTCACTCTTCTCTATAACAATTTGATTACCTCTCCTCTTACTCTCAAATGGTAGAGTAAACTCTTCAATATGTTTAATAAACACTGGATTTCCCTTCATAGGATCCACTTGGAGGAAAATCTGGGTTATAGAAAAGAAGTTATGGCAAATTTTTACACCTGCGGGCTTTGCCCTGAGTTTAAAAGTTGCTGAAAGCATAATATTTTGGGGGTCATGATTTGCAAATAATTGGGACAAACCTACAATTATAAAATTCTATGCCGCCTGATGAAAATTTAGACATTTTATTTTAAAGGGACTACAAATCTAAAAATTTGAAGGTTTTCAAAGAACTTTAAAAATCATGTAGAATAGATATATGTGAAACTTTCATCTGTGACTTTCAGATACTTAACCAAAAATATGCTACAGAACATTATTTATTCTTAATTTATTATCATGACCATGTTATGCAAAATATGTTAATGACATTGTATTTTATTTTCATTCATTAATTTGTGTGATCTTTAATATCGAGTTCAATTGGACTGGATTAAAGGATACAAAGCATTGTTCCTTGCTGTGTTTGTGAGGGTGTTGCCAAAAGAGATTAACATTTGAGCCAGTAGACTGGGAGAGGCAGACCTACCCTCAATCTGGGTGGGCACCATCTTTTCTTGTTGTTTTGTTTGTTTGTTTTTTGAGACAGAGTCTCGCTCTGTCGCCCAGGCTGGAGTGCCGTGGTGCAGCCTCGGCCTACTGCCACCTGTGCTTCCCGGGTTCAAGCGATTCTCTTGCCTCAGCCTCCCGAGTAGCTGGGATTACAGGCGACCGCCACCACGCCCCGCTAAGTTTTGTAATTTTAGTAGAGACGGAGTTTCGCCATGTTGGCCAGGCTGGTCTTAAACCCCTGACCTCGTGATGAGCCCACCTCGGCCTCCCAAAGTGCTGGGATTACAGACGTTAGCCCCCGCCCCGCACCCGGCCGACACCATCTTAATCATTGACCAGTGCAGCTGGATAAAACAGGATAAAGCAGCAGGAGAAGATGGTAGAGCAGACTGGCTGAGTCTTTCAGCTTTCAATTTTCTCCTGTGTTGGATGCTTTCTGCCTTGGAATATCAGACTCCGAGTTCTCCAGCTTTTGGATTCTTGGACTTCCACCAGTGGTTTGCCAGAGGCTCTGGGACCTTTGACCACAGACTGAAGGCTACACTGTCAGCTTCCCTACTTTTGAGGTTTTGGGACTTGAAATGATTTACCACTTTCTTTCTTGCTCCTCAACTTGCAGACGGCCTACCCTGGGACTTTACCTTTGATCTTTAATAAACTCCTTTATATATATATACATATATCCTGTTAGTTCTGCCCTCTAGAGAACCCTAATACACTTTGGAATTCTCGTTGTGTGTGTGTGTGTGTGTGTATAGTGTCTTTATTCTCTACTAATCTTTTCACATATTTTTCTCTCTCCTCTCCCAGAATCCCCTTCATATACTAATAAATGAATGAAATAAACGATATTTACTGAACTTACTGTTAAAACTTTGCATTTATTTTTAACTAGATATATATATTTTTCAAAAAGACAAAATAATATATATATATATTTTGCTTTTTTTTAGATGACTGTACTTTTTTGGTGTGGATTTTCTCTCCCCCTTCCTCCTCCTCATCCCACTTTCTATGCATAGTTTGTGTGTGTGTGTGCATCTGAATATGTATGCATTTTTATAGCAATATAGTGGGTGTCATATTACATTACTAATATTTTTCTAATTGATATATTTTTTAAAAATCGTATTGTATCTACTCTGTTAAAAATATAAATATGCTCAAATGAGGATTTATTTTACAAAAGATTCTTTACAAATACTGTCATTAATACATTTGAATATATTCAGCAATCTTTTGAGCACACTTGAAAAGCAAATTTGCACTGGGCTGGTATTTAATACTCCTGATAAAAATAAAATGTAATCACTTCCCAAATGTCTCTAATATAATAAAATTCACTTTTCTCAGACTGCCATTTTATTTTATTTTCATAAAATACAGATTTTAAAATAAAGAATATCACCTTCAATTCAATGGAAATCCTCACCTCAGATTGAATATGAAAAGTGCCATGTAAAGAAACATATGCTCATCAATCAGTACCCCTATAGATTTCAAACACAGTCTTTTCAACAGTTATCGAGTTAAAAAGTCCAATTGCAGATTGATATAAAAACACCCCAAGACAAGAAATACATGTATCTCTTTTCTTATTGTCATTTCATCTTTTAGTTTCAACTAAAAATTGTGCTATAAATTCACATATCCATATTTGAGTACCATTGGTGATTATTATTGGATATTTCAAATTCACCCATCTTTTGTCTGATTCATATTTGAAAGATATGGTAGTTAGTTTTGCTATAGTAAAGGTTACTTTTAAGTATTAAATTTATCTTTTGATTTTACATGGTATATTTGATGAAATTTTCATGATTTATATTCATATAAATTTCTATTTTTTGTGTGATTACATTATTATATTTATCACTTCTATATCCAAAATACATTCTGAACCATGTGCTCCTTTTTCTCAAGTCTTCATATTTCTATTTTCTAAAGAATGCTCCATTTTCTCTTAGTTTCATCAAGTTATCGTTGTGTGTCTTTCTGATATAGTATGATTTATTTTGAAATTACTTATTTATGTAATATGTAATATTTTGCATGTTTTATCACATTTTCCCAGTTATGTTTAAGAAATTTGTTTTCCATAGTTAAACATATAACTAACTCCTGAAATTCATTTATACAATTTTACTTAACATGTCTCTTTACACATTTTTTCTGTGCTTATATTGTATTGTGATTAAATCAGTTGATCTTTGTTTCTTATTAAGACTTTGAAGGATTTCAGTTTGGGATTTAATCTTAATATAGTGCAAAGAGAGGATATAAATTGGCTTTTCTTGACTTATCCTCCAAATACATAATTCTTAATTTGAAAACATATAAGTACTGTTGAATATTTTTACTTTGTCTACATATTTTTATTTCAACTTAATTTCTGAAATAATCAGCATCAATCACTTTTTAATCATATTTTCTAAATTTGCATTTTTTATTTTTTTAATTTTTATGGGTACATAGGTGTATATATTTATGGGGTACATAAGATATTTTGGTAAAGGCATGAATGCGTAATATTCACATTATGAAAAATTGGATATTCATCCCATAAGCATTTTAGTTTTGTATTAAAACAACTCAATCATACTCTTGTAGTTATTTTTAAATGTACTACATTTTTTTCAATGTCAATTGAGCAAAGTTATCTGTATTTATCTACACCTGACTTAAACTGAGCTGATTTGCAGTCAACTGTGATGTAAAATTTGGATCTCTGATTTTGAAATAGTATCCTTTTTTGGAGCACAACTTTAACAGTTTTATTTTTGGCAAACCCATTGAGAGATAATCCTGTTTGGCTGCTACTTATTTGACATTGATTGGCTTACCTTGTGGTTGGCAGAATAAATTGAGGCTACTATGAAAAAATGTATCAACATGATATCAAAATACATTGGTCATATAATAGTATCAGCTATAATATATCTGGATTAAAATATCTAAAGACAAATTTCTTAATTTTTTATTTGACTTGAAAAATAACAAAGTTGTTATTTTAGTGATAATCCTAAAATTATTCTAGCAATATCTAAAATAACACATAAAGAAACCAACTAATAATACCATTTTATTATTTAGTTACCTTAAATATATTACAATATTTTAATGTAAATTTTATATCAAATTAATGATACAGAAATAATAAGTTTCACTATAGATCATTTAAATCTACAAAGGTCCCTAGGGACTAAATACAAATAAAAACAAAGCAACGATAATAACAAGACACCAGCAACCAAAACTACTTGGAATGACAATCTTTTCGTCTTTAATTTCCTGTAGCAACGTGTAAATAAGCTTTGGTCTTTATGCTAGCAAATACAAAATCAGCAGACCTTCTTTTTCTGGACACAGATGCCTGCTTAATGAATTTGGAACTGGCATTGCCACAGGTCCAAAGAGTCTAGGAATACTTAATTACTTGTTCTTGCAAAGCCCTGGCAGACTAAAACCAATGTTTTACTTGCATGTGTCACTTAGAGAATCTTGCTCATTCAAGCACGGTCTACATCTCTTCTACCTGTGCATGTCGACATGTTTGACAATAAGATTGTGCTGGGCATTTAAAGTGGTAAAGAGCTTGCCAGTTATTAGAAGAAAATGACTAAACCAAGTATAATATTGACTGGCTAACATCAGAGGCTCAACTTTTTACTACTTGGTCTTTCTCATCATACTCAAATATTGTATCTGAGACGTCTATAAAACTATTTTTAATTTTCGTTTTATAATATCTTTTGGTAAGTCAGTGTTGACCAATAAATTGTGCATGATTTCTATGAATCTGTTTTTCAGATGATTCTGTTTATTTCATAAATTGTCTATTCTGGTTGGGTAATGAAAAATATTATTTAACAAATAAACATCAGAACAGCTTAGCATATACTATTTTCATGTTTAAATATAAAACCGTACATATAACCTGCTAAAACCATCAGTTTAACCTCAGTAACTAAGGTAGACTAAAGAGATGAAATTGAGGAATAAAACAAGAAACTGATATGTGGCTTCTCAAAGGGAAGTTTTGCTGTTTCCTGACATAATTATTTTCATAGAAAAATAATAGTATTTACAACTCTTTGGTAACTAATATAAATCATGGTGTTATGTATACTCAAATGCATGTACATATAAGTATGTTACATAATATTCATTATGAATTAATATAAATTAAAATAAGTAATATACATTAAGTGAATGTAATTTTAATTTTAATCGGGTTAAAATATGTTTTAAAATCTTTCAGGACAAGAAGCAGATAAATTTAGTATAAAAATTGAAATGTTATGCCAAATGGGATTATATTGTGAAGGAATAAGATTTTCCTCTCACAGATGGTTTTCATTTATGGCAGAGAAAGTGTGAGTTGATAAACAGGAGTGCCTACAGATAAGGCATAGATACAGTATAATTACGTAGGCTGCCATGAAAGTGACTAATTTTTAAGTTTAAGGACACAATTTTGTGTTCCCCCTTAAACAGAAAAATAATTTATACTTTAAGAAAAGATGCAAACTTTTCAAGACTATGTCAATATTTGGCACATTTTGGCAGGGTGGGTGAGTGATTTTCAAATCTGCAATGAAAAGGAGATGAAAAGCAAAAGAATTGATGACTTTTATTTGAATTCTGTATAGGGTCTATAAGAAAAGAAGGAAGAGGAAGAAAGTCTTGGGAGGAATCATGAAACATCTAAGAAATCACCATACTATTAATGAAAGATTCACAAGAAATGCATGAAGCCAAAAGGAGTTGTACTTTTGAACTTTTATAATATTAGTATTCTAAAGCATTGCATTGAACAAATACCTGGGCTTATGGTATGCTATTATTATTGTCTAACATTTTTCTCTTAAACATCTATTTTTACCTCTAGAACAATCTCTTCTTACTGACAACACCCTTTCCTTTGTGTTTAATGTGTTATGTTTTTGATTACGCTGGATATGGTTGTCTCTGTACTTGTGCACATGTGCACACACACACTGCCCATATATATATTTTCACACACACACACTAAATAATAATCTCTATAGAAAACATTTTATAAAGAACAATTTGACATAAATGTATTTACTGTTTACTTTTGATCCAGAATTATGTTTTTACTATTTGATTCTGCTTTTATATAATAATATTTCTTCTGTATTACTACATAATATCCTATCAAAAGCATCCCTGTAAATTATACATTGTAATCTTCAATAATCTTTTGCTAATAAAAATTATATAGCAAGAAACATTCTAATTTGGTTCTCTATATTCCTCTGTGCAGGATTTCCCTGGCATTAGTTACACATATATTTAATAATATGCCTTGTTACACAAAGCTGAATAATTACAGAAAGATGTGGATATTGGAAAAGGGTAATACAATTAAGAAATGAGTAAGAAAAATGTTAATGTAACTAAAGCCAAAATGATGAGAAAATAATAAGATAGTGAAGCAGACTCTCTAGTAATTTATCTAGAATCATTTTACAAAGGGCAACAGGAATAAATGGATGATGTAACCTTTAGATAAAATCATACAGACTAAAGAAACATATAAAGGAAGAGAATGTTTAAGACTATCTATGGACTAGATATAGACATTCACATAAGAATAAGGCTATATATAAAATATGAAGCAAAAATTAAGGAGTATGACAAATCTATGAAGTAAAAGCAACTGAAAATGCATTGCAAAATTTACCAATATTGGAAAAGCAGGTCAAAAGGGACATTTTAAAAAGTAATTGTCAGCAAAACAAAAAGTTCTTAGAATAAACATAATACAAAGAAATAGGAGAGTTAGCTTCTCTTGCAAGAACATTCTGGAAATAAAATAATATTTTTTTTCAATTAGCAATTAGCAATTATGAAAGATTATGTTGCTAGACAGAAGTACAATTTCTTCAAAGTTAGAGAGATAGTCTAAGTGAGATTACTTAGCTAAAAAAACTGTGTAATGTTTTTAAAAATTTAAAATTATGAATGAACTGTGAAAAACAGAAAAAAGTTAAAATTAACATTAAAGAAAATCTCACTGCATAAAAATAAAGCAATTAGAAAACAATAAATATGCAGGAGTATATTTTGAATAATATTACTCTACTCTTTGACAGAATTTCTATGCATTTAATGAGAACTCAATTTGCATTTTAATAAATGATTATGTTCATTTTTAATAAAAGTCTGTATGAAATATATCTAATTTTCAAATAATAATTCAATGTGATTATTTTTTGCACTTTTAAATTCAATGTGCTTAGCATACGAAAAGTTAGTCACTTTAGGGCAACCAAAATATGAAGGATAAGATAAACCTGTTATTCTATTTTTCCGCTTTCTCTTTTCCTCCCAGAAAATTGTCAATGTAAAGGTTTACCTTTGCTAGTTATGTGCTATGAGTTATTTAGGCTTCCCAACCTATTTTCTATCATTTAAGTAACAACACTACTTAAAATAGCCATGAAATTGATCTCTGCTGAGTAATGAAAAGCAAAGCAGAGTTTGGGAAACTTCTGTTAGTGCTGTGTATGTGTTAGTTGAGATGGGTGAGAATTGATTCCCTGCCAAATCTAAATTTGACATTACTTTTATAAGTAACACAATTGGAAATTGTCTCAATTTTCATTGATTTGTTTTAAAAAATGCTAAGATCATTAATTACGTTGTCTGAAGGTTATAGATATTAATTAATATGTTTGTTGCCCCTTTTGTCTATTTAAATTAGAACATTTTTAATGACTTAATTATAAATTGTGACAATTCATTCATTTATCTCAATGTATGTTTAATATTTTATTGAAATTTTGGGATGCTTTTCTCACGTAAGCAGATATTTTTTGATATCTCAAAATAGATTTTGAATCACTTTTGTTAAAAACAACTAACCACAAAAGAAGTATACAGTTTTTGAAAATTCTGGAGTGTTTCTGCATGAACCAAGTTTACACCTACTTCCCTACTTGACTTGGAGGCAATTGTGATTAATGCAGGATTTGTCCTTTATCTGAATAATTCTAAAGACCCATTTCACTGCCAGAGTCCTCTGCTGGAATGACTGAGGGCTTCATTGAGACTGCATTTTTCTCCCTCTGCCTAATCCTGATTCTTTTATATATCATCCATGATTGTGGATCCCAAGGGAACATAGGAGAGCAGGACTTAATGGCAGGTGTAGCCAAGTTCCAAGGGTTAAGCTCACAATGAAAATAGCCTGCTCTTTCAAGGTTAGGGATTGAAAAATAATGATATACAGGATGGTAACATCTGGATTGATATACCTGAAAATCTTGACTCTCCAGATTCCTTTGAATGTCATGACCCTAATTCTTTCAATTTGATGGCTAATGCATCCTCTTTTTTTTTTTTTTTGAAGACTCTTCTCTGCAGGATAGTATACGCCTTCAGGAAAATTATTGATTTTCTGATTTTAAGGTGAAGTTCAATTATATTTATTTAATCAAGCTTGCAATTTATCTTACTCAACAATGCTTGAGTATTTTATTTTCTATTGAAAGGATAATATTTTGTACTTAAGTATATTATTTTCTATTGGAAGGATATTTTGAATATTTTATCATATTAGATTTGTCATTTCTTACCATTTTAATTTTATATAAATTTAATTCTGTATTTTTCAATGTATACGTGTTTATCATTACAGTAGATTCTTGGTAATTTGTATATTTAATCAATGTGAAGTATTTTTGTTTGTGCTATTAATATAAACTTTTTAAAAATTCCTTTTTACCTGACATGAATATTTACACACCGGTTTTCTTGATAATCTCATTTGCTTTCTGTATCATTTTCCATTCCTTAATTTTCAACTCTTGTTCAATGCTTTTTAGATGTCTCCTAAAGTTATAGCACAAACTACATTTTATTTATTTCACCTATTTTCACTTTTATTTTTAATAAAGGAATTTTAGAGTTATGTGAGTTTTTATTCCATATTCTTGTTTGTTTCCTAAATGTATATGAAAAATTTACCTCAAATTATACCTTGCAGGTTTATTTATTTTCTTAACAGTGGGTACAAGTTGAATTATGTCAACTTAAAAACTCATATATTGATGTCTTATCCCTTGACTCCTAAGAAAGTAACCTTATTTGAAAATAAGGTCATTGTAAATAAAATTAACTAGGATGAGGTTACACTGGAGTGGGTTGGGTCCCTAATCCAATGTGATTGTTGTCCTTATAAAAAGAAAAAATGTGGACACAGTTGCACATAGGGAGAAAACTATCAAAGATGAAGGCAGATTGGGTGATGGTTCTACTATTCAAGAAATACTAGATTTTGCCAGCAAATCACCAGAAGCTAGGGATGAGGCATGTAACTCATTGTTTCTCACAGACTTCAGAAGGAAAGAGCCACGCAGATACATTGATCTTGGACTTCTATCCTTCATAACTTTGAAAACAAATTTCTGTCATTTATGCCCAGTTTGTGGATATTCTCTTATGGCAACTCAAGCAAAGTAATGTACCACTCACTATGTTTTGAAATGAGTTTTCCCTACTTTTTGCATCCTTGCCAGTACTGGCTATTTTTTTTATATGTATATAACAACCATTTTAACTGGGGTGAGGCGATATCTCATTGCAGTTTTCATATTCATTTCCTTGACAATCACTAATGTTGAGGATATTTTTATACACCTCTTGCCCATTTGTTCATATATTTTTGAGAATTTTTTATTCAGATCATTTGCCCATGTTTTTAATTAGATTATTCTTTTCTGTTGGGTTGTTTGAGTTTTTTATATATTCTGGTTATTAGTACCTTGTTAGATACATAGTTTGCAAATATTTTCTCCCATTCTGTAGGTTGCTTTTTACTCTCTTTATTGTTTCCTTCACTGTGCAGAAGGCTTTGGCTTAATCTAATCCTATTTGTCTATGTTTGCTTTTGTGGCTTGGGCTTTTGAGGTCTTACCACAAAGAATTTTTGCACAGACCAATGTCTTAAAGTGTTTCCTCAAAGTTGTCTTCTAATAGTTTCATAGTTTAAGGACTTACATTTAGGTCTTTTCGGAAAATAGTTTGGAGTATTCCTTAAAACACTAAAATTAAAGTGTCATATAATCCAGAAATTCTACTGTTGGGAATAAATACAAAAGAAATAAAATAATTTTATCAAAGAGGTATCTGCATTCTTATGTTCATTACAGCACTATTCATAGTAGCCAAAATATGGAATCAACCTAAGTATCCTTCAACAGATAACTGGATACAAAAATGTTGTATATATATACAATGTAATATTATTCAGCTATTAAAAAAACAAAATTCTGTTCTTCGCAGCAACACGGATGAGATTGGAGGATATTATGTTAAGTGAAATACCTCAGTTACAGAAAGACAAATATAACATGTACTAACTCATATGAGGGAGCTTAAAAAATTGTTTTCAAGACTGAAGAGAGTAGAATGATAGTTACCAGAGGTTGAGAAGGACATGAGGAAGGGGGAGATGGAGAGAGGTGGATTATTGTGTAAAAAATATATAGTTAGATGGAAAGAATAAATTCTAGTGTTCCATAGCACAGTAGGGTGACAATAGTTAACAACAATTTATAGTTAATTTTAAAGATAGCTAGAAGGTTTAGAATGTGAACACAAAGAAATAATAAATGTTTGAGGCAATGAATATTCTAATTACCCTGTTTTGATTATTAACATTGTATGCATGTATCAAAACATTATAAGAACCCTATAAGTATGAAGAGTTATGTATTAATTGTCTTTTTTATGTTTTCCTTTCTGCTTGTCTTTAGCCCATTCAGTTATTCTGTCACACACTCCTGTGTAAACCACCCCATCTACTCACCTTCTTTTTTCTTATTTTGGCAATCAAGATTGCCAAAACTATCCTTATGACAAAATGAGCCCCTTGCCATCATTTTCTTCTTATCCAGTTTATCCTCCATATCACTTCGATTTTCAAAACTCATAGATGAATGTTCAGGTTTATCGGTTCAACTTTTACTTCAGTTTTCCACAGCTGATATGATTATATCTATTGGAATCTTTGGAATTCATTCTCGACTGTCTATGCTTCTAACAATTTCTACTATCCTCAAGTAAGTTGATCTCAGATAGAGTTTAAAGTTTTTGCTTTATGTGATGCATGAAGAATCACGTCTTTCAGCATGTGTTGCTCTGAGATTCTATGTACAAAACAATTTTTAAAGCTTTGTCAAAGGCAACTGGGCATATTTGGAGATATTTTAAATCATTTTTTGCAGTTGTATAATTTTTTAAGAGCTATGCTCTTTTGGACTGACTTAGAGAAATGTAAATCTGAGGGTAGTCCAGGTGAGTACTCTCTTCTGATTCTTACAACTGTGCAATTTTACATTTTATGATATATTTGTGAGCAGACTGAGAGTACCAGTGAGATAAAGCTTTCAACTAGATTATTTGGAAATGTCCACCTGATTGTTTTTTCAGGGTTAAGCATTGGTTAATAATGTTAATATGAATATTAGGCCAAGAATTAGGCTTCTCAATTCAGACATACAAATGTGTCTGAATTGTTTAGTGACAGAAAATCTTGGTACACTGTCACTTTAAAAACAAAGCTTACATGGCCAAAGATATGTCTTATTTTTTTTCCTATGGATTGTCGTTTTCATATTGAGAGAATGTAAATCAGGAATGTTTACTTCATTGAAATTATAATGTCCAAAGCCAATTTCTTCATAATACTGTTTACTTCAGGCTATTCAAAAAACAAAATCAATCATGTTGAGTAACAAATTTGTTATTTTATTTTACTTTCACGCTGGTTTCTGTATATTAGGACAATAATGTCAGAAAGAGAGATGAAACAAAACAAAAACTTCGATACTTTAACATAAAGAACTTTCTATTTTAGATATTTGGAAGTAAATTCACTCTTTTATAATTATTCCTCAGAAGTCTTAAAATATTTAAGATATTCTTAAACTATTATTAAATTTGACATATCACCTATATTTTTAATGAGTTTATGTCTTTGTGTATGTATGTGTGTGTGCATATATATTTATATGTATGTATATTATTTATATATTTATAAAATAAAGATACTATTTAAAAATAAAGTTATGTCTAATTTAATACATTTCCTACTTAATTATAATTATTTATCTATACATTATTTTATATATATAATATTTTAGAGATGAGGTCACACTCTGTTTCAGGCTGGTCTTGAAATATTGGGCTCCAGGGAGCCTCCTGCCTCAGCCTTCCCAAGAGCTGGGATTACATGCATGTACTATCATACCCAGTGTACTCTGTTATATTTTAAACACAGTTTTTACACTATGTGGTATTCCTAACTGCATGAAACATACATTCCATTATATTTCCCTTCAGGGCATTATGTTAACCAGGATAAACTGATGAGAAGCACAATGGTAAATAAATTAATAATGACATACAATTTCTTAGAATTCATTTAGATGAAAAGAAATTCTAAATAATTCTCTGGGTATGCTGAGTATTATGCATACATCATTCTATTTTGACTCTTTTTACCAGAAGTTTTATGAACTGATATAATAATTTTCTTAAATCCATCAACAGGAAATGAATTTCAATGTAATATAAACACCCACGCCCTTGGCAGAACTACACTGCTATCTATAGTTTTAGTCCCTGGGATGTTATTGTGTAGTTTTTAATCTGTATTTATTCTCTACTTGTTCTTTTGAGAAAGAAGTTATTATATTTTATCTCTAGTTTCTTTTGAATGAAATTATCTAGCATATTTTGTGCATGTTTGTCTGGATTTGCATATTATATGTCATATTTTTCATATCATTGTAAGCTTAACATTCTCAAATTTAAAAGTGTCCTGCAGTTCATTAATAAATAGGAAACTGAAATAGTACAAGGAAACTGAAATTTCTACTTAAAATATATTTTGAGATAGTGATAACATTTGGAGTTAAAATATGCAATAATTCAGAGATAACGTTTTACTCATTAGTAAGACTTCTCTATATCAACAATTTAGTGACATGAATTAGCTCTCTAAGTAGAATAAATCAGTTGTGACAATATTTATTAAGCTCAAATCTCTTCTGAACTAAGTTCCTACTTCAGATATGGGTTTTGCATAGAAGAACCACTAAGGACTTTCTTTTCTCTGGTGTGCATTGTTATTGAGTAAAAGCACTTACTAAAATTTTAAGCCTTCTTTGAAGCTGTGCTAGTTGGTTGCTGTGATTAGCACATCCTTTCAAGTTGAGTAATGATATGAGATCAACTCTCTCCCTTAAAACAACAACAGACTTAATAATAAAGCAGTGCAATAAAGTTCAGTCAATAGTTTGCAACCATGTTTTCCCTGAAAAAGAATACCATTTTTTTGTGAGGAAAAACAAACAAACAAACAAACAAACAAAACACTGCTCTGGGACCACAGTGGAAAGACAGAAGAGTGGAGTGATGATAACCTATTAATCACTTTTATGAACTTATTTATCTTTGTTCTTGATTTATCTGTTTTCAGAGACTGCATTTGTGTATGCTGTGTATCCTGTAAAATGTACAAATCAAAATTTTTATAAACTTGTTCAGGGTTTTTTAAACCTGGACAGACTCAGGTATAAAACTTTGCATATTAACTATTATAGCATCCAGCACATAGTAGCCTTGAAAGCGATGTTGAATGAGATAACTGCAGGCGGTAACTCAAGATAGTTTCTACTTTTTGCCAGTGCCCTAGGTTCTTGTAATCTTCCAGGATATAAATCAAGAGAGATAACGAGACACAGCAATGAGGAAAACGTTTGTTTAACTTGTGCACAAGGGAGCCAGCACAAAAAAAGGGGAAAAAATTGGGGCTGCTTCCTGAAAGTTGTGCAGGAATCAATTTTACAGGGCTTTCCGAGGGGGAGGGATGATGTCAGGGCATTATATAGGAAGGCTTTTTCTAGCATTTACGCAGTGGCTCAGTGTGCTTTTACTTACATCGCGTGTATCATTAGCATTTTAAATCTCCATCTTGGGGCATAATTTTTAGTGTTAAAATGAGGAAGGTCTAATTATAATTTGAAATATGAGTCTAACTGCACGTAAAAGGGGCCCTGGGGAAGTCCCTAGTCCCCCAAAGGGGAAACTTGTGGTTAGTGGCTTCTTGAGTCTTTTGTTGGTGATTGGCTGGAAGTTAGGTAATCCACAGCTTAAGTAGGGGCTTTTGTTCTTTTTCTCCAAACCACATCAAAACAGAAAACTAGATAGATAGCCTGCCTGTCTCAAATCTTTTTTTTCTCTTTTCATTCAGTTCTGCAATTTTACATATGCTCTGTATGCAAATGATTTATAAACTACTGAATTCAAGGCATAACAGATGTTAGTAAGGGAAGGTGTTGAAAACATTGAACTTGTAACTGAGCTTGACAAGAAGGAGAATGGGGAGAGGAAGGGATGATTAGAATGCACAAGGTAGATGACTGAACTGTGTTTGAGATATTGTCGAAGTCAAAGAACAGTTGTTTTGTATCTGAGTAAGAAACGAAAAAGGATACAATATTAAGTTTGAGAGTGGGAAACCCTATAACCAAATGCAGGACAAGAATAAGTGAGTTTGTAGGGAGTTCTACTTGGGAAGTAGATTTTTTTTTTTTTTTTTTTTGAGTTCAGAAGAAAGGAAATGAAGTGGATTTGATAGTGTGTAGATTGTCTTTGCTGCTATTTAACTCATTCCAGATAATAGTAGGTCATGACATTGAAAAGAAAGATTAGGTCAAATTCCAAACTTTTTACTGAAGTAAAAATCTATTCATTTAAAGAAATGAATAGATATCAAGGGTATGGAAATATAGTCACACAACTGAAATTGTATCTGTCTCAAGGGAGTAGTGTTAGTTATAAGAAGACAGAGCAGGATTGATCTGATATTTTCATTGAGGAGAAAGAAGACATCACCATATGACCCTGATATATGTGAGATACTATAAAATAACCATCTTCACAAGAACAGAAAACCAAACACCGCATGTTCTCACTCATAGGTGGGAACTGAACAATGAGATCACTTGGACTCGGGAAGGGGAACATCACACACCAGGGCCTATCATGGGGAGGGGGGAGGGGGGAGGGATTGCATTGGGAGTTATACCTGATGTAAATGACGAGTTGATGGGTGCTGACGAGTTGATGGGTGCAGCACACCAACATGGCACAAGTATACATATGTAACAAACCTGCACGTTATGCACATGTACCCTAGAACTTAAAGTATAATAATAATAATAAAATAAATAATAATAAAAATAAAAAAAATAACCATCTTCACCTTAAGAATGCTGTAAGGAAAGAAAATTTTAGAGAAGTAGGCCACATTTCAGTTAAGGTATGTCATTTAAGAGGACATTGATAGAGGATGGAGCATGTAAGTGTTCTGTAATTATGCAGCACAATGTTAAGAGAGCTATAAGTCCATGATTTGAGGAGAGAAAGAGAGTATAGAGAAGAAAACAGAAATCACTAAGAACATATAAATAAAAATATTAAAAATTATTTGAAAGAAGAGTAGTCAGTAATATATTACAAAGGAAAGTCAAGCATGGTGGATTTAGAGTGATTTTTCTCAGATTTATGGATATTTATACTTCACATCATTGAAATAAAGTCTTTAAGGGTGATCTTGTGGGATTCAGTGTTTCTTTAAACTTGGTCTACTGTTTCAGGCACGGATGATGACAGGCAGATGCAAGATTGGCATTAAGAGCTGAAGCTCAGACTCCCAATGTTGAGTTGGGAGAACAAGTAAATAGGAGCAGTGGTGTCTGAAATATATGAATGAATGGCAAAGTAGGGTGAACTTTCTTGAGAAGGTATATAGAGCAAAATACTTTAACCTGATAATCTAACATAATAGTAAATTTAGTTTTACAGCAAGGCTCAACACAAATACTCTATATCAAAGTACACAAGTTATAATTTGTGTATAAATGAACTTAAAACTTTATTTTAAAGATTCTAATTCAGTAGATCAGATGTAGGACTTATGATATTGCAATACCTGCAAGTTACTAGGTGATGTCAATGTTTCTGCTTCTTGAGCCACACTTTGATTAACAAGAGCCTGTATGGCTTATGAATCACAGGTGCAATTTCTGACAAATAGCAATCAGAGATATCAAACAATAATACTTTCATTAATGTTGGGAGTTTCACTGTCATTAAGGAGAAAAGTAATGTTATCATGGGAAGTCAGAGGAATTACACAGCTGGACATATCCAGCAACATATATGGAGGAGCGGGGGAGTATGGGTAGGTGGAGATAAGACAATAAGTTGTCTAGAAGACAGGGGTAGTTTGAGTGGATCCATGGATCCCACAGGACAGGTCAGTTGAGAGCTTTAAAAATCGTATCAACTCTGCTAACATTCTAGCTAAGAGGCAAATAGAAACATGGACAACACCACTAAATATTTTATTTTGTGATTGTTATTGACTAGATTTGCAACATAATTTATAAATACATTATAGATAGTTTTCTTTATTCTTTTTTTCTTCTTTAAAATTACTCTCTTTCACATCCTCAAGCCATTAATCTTGACTTGCTCTGGGATTTCAAACACGCTTATTTTACCATTCTTGGATAAAAATTTTCTTCTTGTTAAAATCTATACTTTAATTAAACCATATCTAATTTGATACCTTTCTAGAATATTTTTGTTCTTCCTTAAACTTTATATTAAATTTGGAGTCCCTTGTTTACTTTTCTTAAAATGCTTACGTTTGGTATTTAATATACTTTATATTTCTCTCAAAATAATTTGCAAATTTTTTATAGAGAGCAGGACTCCTCAACTCTGACTGAACATTAAAATTACCTGGAGAGATGTAAAAATGTATGTACTAATTAATTAAACTAAATAAAATGAATAATGACTTATGCCCTATCTTTATCCCAGATTGTGAATTTAATTAACAGACTCAGTGCTGGCAGAGGTTAAAATCCACACCGATGGCTTTAATGGGAACACAGAGATGAGAACCATGCAAATGAAATATTTTCTAAGGCTTCATTCTCTGTCTCCTCTATATATTTTATGTAACCTACAGATTCATCTCTGGACCTGAATCAGTATCATAGCAATTTTTTCACTAAAGAAATTGCCACTGGTACCGTGGCACTCAGTTTTGGTTTTCATGAATGAGAAACAACATGCAAAAGCCACTCAGCAACATTTATAGCTTTTGGTTGTCAATAACTTTGATAAAATCTTTCTTCTAAAAAAAAGTATGTAGTAGCTAATCACTTGGTCCAAATAACTTGAATGCTAAATCACAGACAGCTGTGTCCATATCTGTCTCACTGTTTTTTTTCATGATAAATACACAGAGCAATAAACTACTATAAATAAAATTAATCTAATATGATTATATGCACAACAAGAGCCTGCTGAAAGTTGGGCCATTTTTGAATCTACAGCTCTGTTTATGTGCTTTTTGTGTGTAAACATTCACAGATGGGTACACTTTCTCTATTAAGAACACCTGCAGAAGGTTGCTGGAAATATTTGAGAAAAATCTTGAATTATTTTAAAATTTATGTCATACCACCTTCTGATTGATGATTTTGTAAAGTTTTCCTTAGGTAAATGTGCAGTACAATATTAAGATTTGTTCACTGCCAGCAGTGGAACTGGATAAGGTGAACTATAGTTTTTGTCTTTCCTTCATTCCTTTATATGTTAATTTCTTCCTGCCTTTATTTAGTCATTTATTATTGCATGGAAAGAACTCTGTAAAAAGATGAGTAAAGGCCGGGCGCAGTGGCTCACGCCTGTAATCCCAGCACTTTGGGAGGCCAAGGAGGGCGGATCACCTGAGGTCGGGAGTTCGAGACCAGTCTGAACAACATGGAGAAACCCCATTTCTACTAAAAGTACAAAAAATTAGCCAGGCGTGGTGGCACATGCCTATAATCCCAGCTACTAGGGAGACTGAGGCAGGAGAATCGCTTGAACCTGGGAGATAGAGGTTGTGGTGAGCTGAGATCGTGCCATTGCACTCTGGCCTGGGCAACAAGAGTGAAACTCCATCTCAAAATAAATAAATAAATAAATAAAAAGATGAACAAAGTACAAATAATTCTGTTCAAAATATGTTTCATGGCTACCTTCCTGGTGAACAGAATTAGATTATGTAGAAACTTGGATGATTCCTTTTCCCTTTTCTCTTTACTTCAAATTCAATCATCCTTTTCTCTGTGCTCATATTGTTCCTATTTAAATTATGAAATATTTACATTCTGAATTAATTAAAAAAAGAAAGATAGCTGCAACACATTTATTTTCATATAATACTTTCTCACTTTACCTATAGTTAGTTTCTCAATCTATATGCCGCTCTACACTGGCCCTATCCTCAAATTTGCTCTTGATTCAGGCAAGATTTTGAAGAAAAGTTGAATTTATCCTGTTAAAGAAAAGGAGTCCCAAGAAGTCCTGAACTTCCAAAGTTGCTATGGCTATTGCCAAGAATTAGGTTGGTACAGAAGTAATTGCAGGTTTTGTCATTGCTTTTAAACGGCAAAAATCGCAATTATTTTGCACCTAACTATTACAAAGCTACAAAAGCATTAGCACATTAATGAGATAATACACCATCTGCTCAAATTTACTATTAAATAATTTTATAAGTAAAGCTATACCTGTGTTGTGCTTCAACAAAGCCATATTTGTTTAATAGATGTTTTTCATTTTTCTTCTTTCATGTTCTTTGAAATTGTTTGGCAAAACAAACAAAAAAAGAAATGTGATTCCATTGTCTATATTTTATTGAATACATTTGATGTTCTAATATCTTAATATACTCCTTGGACACATATCAATTAAAGAAAGATTATGATACACCCTTCTCTGGTGAATATATATTTTAGCAGGAAACACCATTAATAAATATTATTGAAAGGGAAGGTGCTGAACTTTCAACTTATTTGATGAATACAAATTGTACTTTGTCCTCCAAAATATAAACAATAAATGAAAGTTTTAATTTGTTATTTGTACAGCATCAAGCTTTGATTATTAAATGTCAATTTATTAGAAAAAGAGCTGTTGCATTTTTCGACTGCACAGTCACACACTACAACATTTGTATGTCTTAATCATAAAGGACGCCAGGAAGGTTATGTGTAAACATATTTCCTTTAAACTAGAAAAACTTCCATCCACTGTAGAAATTGACATTGTTTCACTTCAAAAGCAACTCAGGCTTGCATCTTTTGTAGGATAAAAAAAATCAGCTTTCATTTTACTGCTTTTTTTCCCATTCGTTTTTGTGTAGGTAAAATACACATAACACAAAATTTACTATCTTAACCACCATTAAATAGATGCACTTCTCAGTGATTCAGTGTCCTGTTCAGTAAATACATGCATAATGTGCAACCATCATCACTATCCATCTCCATAAACTTTTTATCTTTTGAACTAAAATTATATATCCATTAAACAATACTTTCCCATTACCCTCTCCACTTAGTCTCCAGCAACCACCATTTACTTCCATAGTTCGGACTTTGCTATATATTCTGTATTCCACATGTATAACTGGAATCATACAGTATTTTGTAATTATTTGACTAGTTTATTTCACTTAGCATAATTTCTTAAAGGTTCATCCATGTTGTATAATGTGTCTGAATTTCCTTCCTTTTGAAAGGCTGAAAGTTTTATTGTATGTATATGTCATCATTTACTTATCCATTTGTCTGTTGATAGACATTTGGGTTGATTCCACACTTTTACTATTCTGACTAATGCTGCTATGAACACGAGTATACAAATATACCTTGGAGACTCTGTTTTAAATTCTTTTAGGGATACATCCTGAAGTGCAATTGCTGGATCATATGTTATTCCTATTTTTAATTTTTTGATAAATCAGCCTTCAGTTTTCCATAGCAGCTATACTATTTTACATTCCCAACAAGGTGCACAAGGATTCAAAATTCTCCACATCTTTGGTAATGCTGTTATTTATTTTGATAGTCATATAAATGACTGTAACTAACTATTGAGTATAGTTTGGCTTGAATTTCCTAATGATTACTGATATTGAGCATCTTTTTATGTGCTCATTGGGCATTTGTATATCTTCTTTGAAAAAATTTTTATGTATACTGCTCATGTTTTAAAGGAGATTTTCTTTTGTTATTTTTATTGAGTTTAGGAGTTCTCTATGTATCCTGGATATTAGTCTCTTATCAGATTTATGATTCGCAAATGTTTTCTCCCATTATTTTGGTTGCAATTTTATTCTGTTGCTATTGTATTTTAATGCACTTTTTTATTAAATCAAATTTGTCTATTTTTCCTTTGGTTGCCTGTGCCTCACATTATGTCTAAGAAATAAACGCTAAATTTAATGTTGTGAAACTTTTGACCTATGTTT
>NW_012101821.1:4528030-4547497 GCF_000951045.1 Mandrillus leucophaeus | reverse complement strand
AGGATAGTCTCGATCTCCTGACCTCGTGATCCACCCGCCTCGGCCTCCCAAAGTGCTGGGATTACAGGCTTGAGCCACCGCGCCCGGCTGACCTATGTTTATTCTAAGACCTTTATAATTTTAAGTCTCACATTTAGGTCTTTGATCCATGTTTAATTAATTTTTTACATGGTATTAAGTAAGGGTCTACGTCCTTTTTGCATGTGGATATTCAATTTTCCCAGTTCCATTTGTTAAAAAGACTGTCCTTTTCACATTTTGGCACCTTTGTAAAAAATAATTTAATAGTATATGTGGTGGTTTATTTATGGGTTTTCTATTCTATTTCATCAGTCTGTATATAGGTCTTTATGCCAGTACCACGCTGATTTGATTATTGTAATATTATACTGACTTTTGATATCAGAAAGTATAAGTCCTCCGGCTTTGCTCTTCTCTTTCAAGACTGCTTTGGCTATTTGTGGTCTACTGAGAGTGCATGTTAATTTTAGAATTTTTTTTCTGCAAAAAATTATTGGGAATTTGGCAAAGATCATATTTAATCTGTACTTTGTTTTGGGTAGTATTGATGTCTTAGCAGTTTTAAGTATTACAATTCATAAAGGTATATTTCCACTTCTTTCTTTTTTTATTTCTTAGAGCAATGCTATGTAGTTTTTATTGTATAAAACTTTTACCTTCTTGGTTAATTCCTAGGTATTTTATTTGGGGGCCAATGTAAATGAGATTTTTTGTATATTTTTTTCAGATCTTTCATTGTTAGCATATTGAAAAGAAAATGTAATTGTGTGATGACTTTCCATTTGAAATTTTGCTATAATTAATGTATGAGTTCTCATAGTTTCTTTAGGGATTTCCACATAGAAGATCGTACCATCTGTGAACAGAAATGATTTGACTTCTTCCTTCGAATTTGGATGCTTTTTTTCTTCTTGCCTAGTTGTTTGCCTAGTTGTTTTTACTAATGTGTCCAGTACTGTACTGAATAAAGGTGACAAAAGTGGGTACCTTTGCCTTGTTCCTGATTTTAAAGAAAAAACTTTCAATCCTTAACAATTGGATACAATGTTTGCTGCCAGTTTTTATATATAGTTTTTATTATGTTGAGGTAGGTTCCTTCCATTCCTAGTTTGTTAAGTGTATTTATTAGGGTATTAAATTTTGTCAAAAGCTTTCTCTGCATCTATTGCAGTGATTATACACTTTGCTTTTCCCCCCATAATTTGTGAATTTCTGATAGTACACTGGTTAATTTTTGTATATTCAACTGCCTTTTTATTATAAATTCCGCTTGGTTATTGTATTAATCAGGGTTCTTCAGAGAGATAGGACCAATAGGATATATATATAACTTGTATAACATATATAACACACAAACACACACATGCATATATATACGTGTGTGTGTGTATATATGTGTGTATATATATGTGTATATATGTATATATGTGTGTGTATATATATACATACATATATATATATAAGTCTATTAGGGAGAATTGGCTCACATGATTACAAGGCAAAGTCCCACGATAGGCTTTCTGCAAGCTCAGAGACGATAGAAGTCAGTAGCATGGCTCAATCCAGTCCCAGAGCCTCAAAAAGAGGGAAGGTGACAGTGCAGCTCTTAGTCAGAAGCTAAAGGACCAAGAGCTCCCTGGAGGATGCTGATGCAAGTTCCGGAGTTCAAATACTGAAGAACCTGGATTCCAATGCCCAAGGGCAGGAGGAGACGAAGGCAGTGTGTAGCATGGGAAGAGAGAGAGAGCCAGAACACTCAGCAAACAAGCTTACCCCCACTTCCACCTGCTGTGTTCTAGCCATATTGGCACCCGATTGGATGGTGTCCACCCAAATTGAGGGTAAGTTTTCCTCTCCCAGTGCACTGACTCAAATTTCAATCTGCTCTGGCAATGCTCTCACAAACACACTCAGAAACAGTACTTTACTAGCCATCTAGGCATCCCTCAATACACCATGTTAACACCTAATATTAACCATAACGGTTATGATATATAGATATTTTAGTAGGCTGCAGTGTTAGCTTTGCTAGTATTTTGTTGAAGATTTTTTTACATCAAATTCCACAGGGAATGCTGGTATGTCATTTTCATTTTTTTGTAGTGTCTTTGACTTTGGTATCATGATAATGCTGGCCTCACATAGTAGGTAAGAAATGTTCTCTCTTCTTCAGTTTTTTTTTCTTTAATTTCTTAAAATAATCGGTGTTAGTTTATTATTATTATCATTAGTAGTACTAGTAATATTTGGTAGAATTTGAAAATGAATCCAAAGGCATGACAGGATTTTTCTTTTCTTTGTAAGGAGATTTTTGATCACTGATGCAATCTCATTACTAGTTATAGGTCTATTTAGATTTTTTATTTCTTTGCAATGTATTCTTGGTAGGTTTTGTGTTTCTGGGAATTTGTTTACTTCATGTAGCTTATCCAACTTATTGACATATAATTTGCCATAGTACTCTCATAATATTTTTATTTCTTTTGAAACAGCAGTAACATCTTCACTATGATAATTTTAAATGATACTTTTAATAATTTGCATCTTCTCTGTATTTTTTATTTTTCCATCTAAGTAAAGGTTTATCAATCTTTTTGATTTATTCAGAGAACCAAATTTTGGTTTCAATGATATTTTTAAATTGTTTTTTCTATTCTCTATTTTTGTTATCTCTGTTCTAAATTTTTATTCTTTTTTTCTAGTTTGGTTTTGTTTATTCTTGTTGTTCTAGCTTCTTAAGTGTTTGATTTGAGATGTTTCTTTTTTTTTAATGTAAATATTTATACCTATAAATTTTCTCCTCAGGGTTGCCTATGCTGCACTGCATAAGTTTTGACTTTTAAAATTATTTTTTATTCATTTCTAAGTTTTTCTGATTTCCTTGTGATTACTCCTCTAATCCATTAATTGTTTGGTTGTTCAAGTGTATTGCTTAATTTCCACAAATTTGTGAATTTTCCAGTTTTACTTCTAATTTTATCCTATTGTGATCAGAAAAGATACTTTGTTTGATATCTATCTTGTAAAATCTACTGAGACTTAATTTATGGTATAACATATGGTGTGTTCTGAAAAATGCCCCATGTGTATTTGAGAAAAATGTGTATGCTGTTATTATTGGATGGCATGTTCTGTGTATATCTGCTATGTCAAGTTTGCTTATTGCTTTGTTTAAATCCTCTATTTTGTTACTTATGGGATTATTCTATACATTATTGTGAATGGAGTATTGAAGTATCCAACTGTTATCACAGAATTGTCCATTTCTCTCTTTAGTTCTGTCAATTTTTGTTTTATATACTTGATAGTCTGTGATTCAACGCATAAATGTTATAATTGTAATATCATCTTGCTTTATTGGATCTTTCATTATATAGTAATTATATAGTAATGAAAGATCTTTTTATATCCTGTAAATTTTTTTTTAGTCTATTTTTTCTGATATTAGTATAGTCATTCCTACCCCTTTTGGTTACTATTTGCAAAAAAACCTTTTTCCATCCTTGCATTTTCAATCTACTTTTGTCTTTGGATGTAAAGTGAGTCTCTTGGAGACAGCGTATTTTTGGTTTATTTATTCATATTTGTTTATTTATTGTGCCAATTTCAGACTTCTTATTAGATAGTTTAATTCATTTATATTTATGTAAGCAATTATGGAAATGGAAGAACTTATCTTTGTCATTTGTTTTCTATTTTTTAATCATATAGGCTTCTTTCTTTCATTTTATGTTTGTTTTCTTTATGCTATCTTTTTCTAAATCACTGTCTTCTTTTGTGTTTAGTTGATTTTTTTCTAGTGAAATGTTTAAACTTTCTTCTCATTTACTTTTGTATATATTTTATTGTTTTTTGTGCTTAAAATGGGAGTTAAATTTAACATACCAAATTTATATACCAGCTCAACTTCAATAAAAAGCAAACATAGCTTTGCTTTTTTAATAATTCTATATTCACCCCTTTGACTTACTGATTGTCCCATCTTCAAGTTTGTTGAGTTATTCTTCTGCCAGCTCAAATCTGCCTTCCGACCTTTTTGTAGATCTTTCATTGTAGTTTCCATATTTTCAGTTCCAGAATTACTTTTTGGTTTATTTTTAAATTTTCCATCTGTTTCTTGATATTTCCATTTTGTTCATACCTTGTTTTCCTGATTTTCTTCATAACGTTCTTTAGTTTTTGAGCATTTTTAAGAGTGTTGCTTTAAAGTCTTGCTAGAAGTTCTTTTCCAAATCAGTTTTTATTGATGTATTTATTTCTTTTGGATAGACCAGCCTTTTCTATTTCTTTGTGTGTCTTACAAAGTTTTGTAAAAAACTGAGCATTTAAATCTAACAACTTGGATATGGTAACTCTGAAAATTAGCTTGTCCATCTTTCCCAGGGATTGCTGTTTTTTGTTTGTTTGCTTTGTCTTTTTCATTATTGTAGGCTGTCTTTATGCTAAAGAGTAGCCTGAGGTATAAACCTCAGGTCTTCTCTTGTCTTCCCCGAGTCTGCACTAGTCCTTGGGCATGTGAGGTCTTATTTTCTTCACATATGTAGTTAATTTTGAATGTTCTCATATTTACTGTCTGGCTCCCAAAAGGGACAGAGGTAAACATTAATGGAGAATAGGGAGAAACACTAGCTCTTTAAATCCTCTGGAAGTTATTTCAGGCAGAGATGCAGAGGCTTTCAACAAAGCGGTAGAGTGCAACAAAAATGGCCATCAGACTTTTTGTCTACACTTCTGAGATTGGAAAGAGCAATATGGAATCTGCACACCTGTCTCTAATATTTTGAGAACAGCATGCTTTTAGTATATCCTGGCTTATGTAAGTTACATATGAGCTTCTCATGGAACACAGTTATGGCTGCCTGTCATGGTGCTAAAGATGTGGGATGGTTAGCTGCTCTTGTACTAAAACCTAAACTTGAGCAAAATTAGTTGTAATTTACCATCCAAGACTATTCCCAGAAGTTTCAAACCTGTACAAAACTCAGATAGATTGGGCCACTGCAGTCGTCTAGGTGGGGAGACAGATTTCTGTGCTTCCAACTCTGTTATCTTGCTTGAATCTTCCAATTCTACTCTTGAGCTAAAATTTAAACTAAATAATAAACATTTTTATATAAAATAACACTATTCATTGGTTTGATGATGTCCCATTATCTTTTTTAAATTAAATGCTTAGATTTTTAACTTTTTGTTATATCATCAATCATCATTTTTGAAAAAACCTTAAGTAACACATACCATATGAGAACAGCTGTGAGGCCAAGAATAATTTTGACTGAAGTTGTACTATAATTGAATTTCACTTATACCACCAAGTTGGAAAGGCCATGTAAATGGTTATTTAATTTCAAGGTAGAAAAAATAATTTATTCACAAATTATTTTTTGGTTTCATTAATTATACTCAGTTTCAGTATACTGAGGTAGGTTCCTCCTACTCTTGAATTTACCTTTTGACCCGTAAATCTAATGCCATACAAAAACATTTTGAATCACATTAATGTTTATATAATCATAGAGCTAGTCTCGAACTTATATGGATAAACTCAAAATAATCACTGAAAAGTTTTTAATCAATTATCATTAACTTAGAACTTATTAAAATCAGCTTTTTCACTATCAAGTGGAAATGTTACCGTTCTTCATTATGTTTCTCTACACTCAATCCATTAATGTCATCTTGTTGGATTCTAAAACAAAGGTGAAAATATTATCTCAAAATTACCATTGCTAAATATCCATAAAAAAATAGAAAAGAAAGATATGGATGTTCTTAACTCATCATACATTTGAATTAGCTTCTCTAATTTAAGAATTTGAGAAATTATCTAAGAAAATTTTATTAAGAAAATGAAAATTATAGACCAAAATAATGTTTCTATGACATGATAGTAAAAAAAGAAATGGATTCTACATAAATAGTATAACAGGATCATATTGGAGGTTATGGAGTGTATATGGAGACTGAAGGGGGATATGAAAGGTGATTTTTTGCTTGAATCAATCTATAAAATAAGAGTTTTCAAAAAAATCCATTTGGTTGTAAAATATTCTGAAAAAATTAAGGAAAGTTTTAGATTAATATTTATCATTAGATGTCAGACTTGGTATAAAAGCTTGAAGCCATCTTTATTGTATTTTTATTTGCTAAAAAACTCAAGTCATAATGCTTTGCAAATAAAATTCTAAAAAATTTAAGGCCAAGAGCGTTATCACAAGCACAGTTTTCATATTATAATACATTACAAAGTACCTGAATTTGGGGGTTAAAAATAACTTGGTAGTTATAAGTATAAAATTAAAATACATGGATTTTATTTCTAAGTTGTTCATCTTCTAAAACTAAAAATATGTATCCTAAGGCATTACATATAATAAGTAAAATATCAAAATTAACATTTTCATGGTGACATTTAAAATAAATACTAAAATATATGATTGCAAAATTGGCTAAATTATTTCAAATATCAAAGGAAATGTTAACACTATTTTTATGGAAAGATGTGTTTATATTTAAACTTTTCAAAATTTCCTGCTGCACATATATAAACTATTTTGAAAAAAATAAGCAAATCAATTAAAAATTTCTTACATTTTTAAGATTTATTTTTTTCAGGAATACAACATACATAAGAGGCAATACAGCAGAAGGAAAAGAAAAATTGAAAATTTACAACTAATAATTTGCTTGGTGATAACTGAAATTTCACCAATTTTCTTTCTAATCCTTTTTTCACTTTTTTTAAAATACTTTAAAAATAAACTTTACCTTATTTTAAAAGCCTAATGTTTTAATTTTGATGGAATTTTTGTAAAACTATTATGTGTTGAGCAGTTCAGCTATATATATTTACAATACTTGATATATTTTAAAATATACATTGTTTTCGTTGTCTTTCCATTACTTGGTTACTGTCAGTAAGAATGTGTGTGTGCATGTGTGTGTGTGTGTGGACCTTGAGTAATTAAAAACACATTTTCCTAACACCAGAATATTTTATTCCATAAACATTTTATTTTTGTTTCATTATTTTTTTCAAGAAAAGTATTTCATCAGCAATAAAGATAGTATTTATTTTATTAAGACTGTTTATAAAAAGGCTTACTATATGGACAGTTTCTAATTCACTGAGTTTGCAAAAGCCTGTTTATATTAATTTCAGTGCCAGATTGATAATTCATGCTACGTGTGTACAGGAATTAGATTTGACAATCTTTTTTCAAAAAAAAATAGCATCTGGTACCAAGGTTGTGGTAGAACTCTAGTTAGGATATAACTTTCTGATCAGAGGCTACAGACATTAACCAAAGAGAACTTTTGACCTTTTCAGTGCAAAATATGGTCTCGTTTATTTTTTAAAAAGTACTAAACATTTTTATAAAGTTATTACCAGTTACTTGTTAAGTGTATATATGAATAGGATTCTATAAGAGCAGGTTTCTTTTTTTTTCTATAATATCTTATGGTTTTTCTTCTTTGAATAATTTTTTGGTTGATGAGAAAACATGAGTTCACGTCTCAGTTTAAGGTCTTGAAAATCTGGCCCTTGATAGAGGAGAAACTTTCACTGTGCTGGTCTTGAACTTTCTTCATTGAGAATCACTTTGCCTTTTTCTGTTCTGTACTGTTAGCAACCTCTATCATGTTAAAGGAATTTCACAATTGCTCCAATCTGGTTTATTAAGGTTCCTCTTTGTGTTTGGTACCAAAGCTTGTCTATCAAAGAAGTTTGTGTGTGTGTGTGTGTGTGTGTGTGTGTGTGTGTTTTAATTTTTTTTATTTCCATGGGTTATTGGGGAACAGGTGGAGCTTGGTTACCTGACTAAGTTCTTTAGTGGTGATTTGTGAGATTTTGGTGCACTCATCACCCAAGCAGTATACATATCAAACAATTTGTAGTCTTTTGTCCCTCAATCCCTTCCCACCTTTTCTCACTGAGTCCCCAAAATCTATTGTGTTATTCTTATGCATTTGCATCCTCACAGCTCAGCTCCCACTTATGAGTGAGAATGTACAATGTTTGGTTTTCCATTCCTGAATTACTTCTCTTCACTGTAAATGTCATTAATGGATTCCTTTTTATGGCTGAGTAGTATTCCATCATAAGCGTGTGTATATATATCACAGTTTCTTTGTCAACTCATTGACTGATGGGCATTTGGCTTGGTTTGACATTTTTGCAATTGTGAATTGTGCTGCTATAAACATGCAAGTGCAAGTATCTTTTTCGTATAATGAGTTATTTTCCTCTAGGTAGATACCAAGTAGTTGGGTTGCTGCATCAAATGTTAGTTTTACTTTTAGTTTTCTAAGGAATCTCCACACTGTTTTCCACAGTGGTTGTACTAGTTTACATTCCCATCAGCAGTGTAAAAATGTTCACCGCATCAGTGTCAACATCTATTATTTTTTGATTTTTTTGATTATGGCCATTTTTGCAGGAGTAAGGTGGTATCTCATTGTGGTTTTGATTTGCATTTCCCTGATCATGAGTGATGCTGACAATTTACATAGTTTGTCCTGCATTCCCAGGTTTTGAAAACGATCCTGTCTGCTTATCAAACACTGTCTTAATAATACCTCCCTCTCGAAAAAGTAAGTTCGAGAGTAGAAAAAAGTAAAAAGGGGAAATTTTAAAAGTAGCCTTGCAAAGGAAACATCAGATTGGACAATTAAAATCCAATATTCCAATCAGCAACATCAAAGAACATGAAATAAATATTTAATAATTTTATCAATTATTCAAAATTAAATATTAAAATTCCAAAAAGCAAACTTTCCTAACATAAAGGAATGCATATTGATCAAGGCCTATTTATTACCACATTTATATCAAAGTATCTTTCAGTTGAATTTTTGATCAGTTTTTATTATTTATTTTATTATTTTGGTCAGTTTTTATTTATTTTTATTATTTTGATCACTTTTCGTTTATTAAAAAGGGATGACAAAACATCTTCTCTTTTTCAGTTGACACACACATAGAGTTACATAAAAATGTATCAGTAGGTAAACCATAAGCATAATTGATATCTTTTTGATAGCTGGCAAATAGAAAATTTACTCATCAGTCTAATCTATATTTTTCATCTTTTTCTGCAGTATAAATAAAGTTTAAATGTAATTCTATATGTCAGGGTAAATAGTCTACATTGTCCAGTTTGGGTCCAGTTACATTCGTTAATTACACTGTAACGGAATTTTAGTTTAGGTATTCTACCTTCTTCCAAGAATTCCACATACTTTTTAGTAAATTGTCTATATTATTCTTTGGAATTCCCTGAGTAATCTATTTTTGTTTGAAAAAATAATCTGATTAGTGCCTCTCTTAAAAGAAAAACTTCAGACAAGTTAGGTTTAGCAGAGTTTATTTGAGCAAGGAAAAATTCACAAATCAGGCAGCACTCTGAACAGGATAAGATCATAGATTTCCACCCAGCAATGTGGGCAGGAAGTATTTATAAACAGAAAAGAGAAAAGTGACTTACAGAATTATCTTGATTGGTTACAGCTTGACATTTGCCTTATTTCAGTATGATCTGATCAGTTGGCAGCCTGTGGTTGTCTGAAGCTTAGCTGCTGTGATTGGTTAAAGCAACTACTTGTTAAAATAATAAACTCTTAAGTTACAGTTTCTTGATATACTAACTTAGGTTGCGATTTGTTACATACGGACTCAAGATATAGAAGAAGCTTTAGGCCAGATCCAATTTAACACCTCTCATCCTGTATCCAAAGTGATTGGTTAAAGGGTGGTGTTAAGTTTATTCTGTTGAAGGAGACATCAGGAGAAACTGACTGTGACTCCCAGGAAAGAATCTTGATTAATATTCTAAGGCACATGTCAAGATATGAAGATGAATGAATGCCACCACAATAGACTGTTGGCAGTCATTCTCCACCATAAAGAAAGCCAGCCTTAAGATGAACATATTCTACAAGACAAGTAGGCTAATTTTAAAAGTGTGTCTTTTTCTGGCATTGTTCAATATGGATCAGTGTTGTCATAAAGATGACCCAGGATATAGACTTTTCAGTTAGTTAGCCAATATACGACTATTTTTATAGCCTATACAAATTGAATTATCCTTTACTTACATCTAAATAATTCCCATTTGCATCTAAAAGCCAACTTTTTTTCTAATTTTTTTTTACATAATGACACACATTTAAAGTAATGATATCTGTATGATAAACTTTATAATTAAGTAGGCTGCTCATAGGTAGAGATAAATATATTACAATTTTCTATTTGTTTCTATAGAGGCTAAGTTTATGCATGAAAAATCATCATAATTTTGTTTGACTTCTCCTGCTTAGTCCACTAATTTCTTGGATATGCTAGTAATAACATATTTCAAACAAAGGAAATAAAAAACAGACTCTCCTTGATTTAAGATGAGATTACATCCTAATAAACTCATTATAAGATGAAACTAATGTAAGTTGAAATCGCATTTGATGCACCTAAGCTACCAAATATCATATATTAGCCTAGTCTAACTTAAATGTGCCAGAACACTTATATTAGCTAGTCTATAATTGGACAAAATCAAATAACATAAAGCCCATTTATAATAAAGTACTGAATATCTCATGGAATTTATTGAACACTGTACTGAAAGTTAAAAAATAATGGTTGCATGAGTACTAAAAGTAGAGTTTCTACTGAATGCATATCACTTTTACACCATCATAAATTGAAAAACCATAATGTAAGTCAAACCATAATGTAAGTGACTGTACTATATTTCATATTCTAGATTCTATTAAAAATTATTTAATAGAAGCTTTAAAGAGGTTAAAATTAATTGAGGATAGCATTTAGTTACAACTGACTTATTCAGCATTATGAGAAAAAATTAAGTCTCAACTTTCTTCACTGAGGAAGAAATTTTTTGTATCACATTAGTCCATAAGCAGTTTTGCATCATCATATTATATTAACATGTTGTCTTCTAAAGCCAATACTTGCAGTCTTGAATTTTGTATGCCTTTGAGATTGTTAGCACAACTATAATACATATTTAAAAGTATTGTATTCATGTACATTGCTTTTTACATTTTGTTATATTTATATAATTCCCCCACCTCCATAGTTTACTGCATATCCTTGCACGTTTCTGGTGATTATTTGGAAGCATGAGCAAATCACATCCATCTGGCCTATACTTCAAAAACTCATAATCAAAGAAATATTGGGCCAAAATAATTTATGTTCTCTAACTGGCAGTTGTAAAACTTCCAATGATGTTTCTTTAACAGGTATCTTGATTGTAGATATATTAAAACATCTGAGTGTAACAGAGAAAATGGGGATGTAATATTTTAGCATCGGAATGTAGTACTCTAATTATTTAGACAATTTAGTAGTTACAGAAGCAAGCATTGCCCTTTCAGCATGATGCTGTACCTTCCCAATTTAGAAATCAGATAATTCAAATATTATTTTTTATATCAATAACATAAAATCCACTAAAGAAAGGCTAGAAGGATTATGGATCTACAAACAAAGCTACTCTTACAAATACATTTATTTTCATGTAAATTAACACTTATACCTATAAATGGTATCCTCATATTCTTTTAGCTTAAATACTATACTTCATCTTATTAAAATTGTGAAGACACAAAATATTTTTATCTTCTGTTCATTAAAAGAACTAACTGCCTAGAAAATATCTTGTTTCATTTCCAGGTATTTCACCCATAAACTCTGAAATGTCTAAACTATATACAAATACTAATATAAACAACACTTTTAAATAAACTACTGTGAGGAGTATGTAATATGATTTACAAATAATATAGGTAAATAATATGCCTCACTCTAAGTAAATATAGCAAAAGTGCTCTTAAAATTATTTATGCAATGCTATTTGAACAGTTTTGAATACACATGCTTTCTTCTTAAGGATTTTATGCAACATAAAATTTGGATATAAATTGTATATTAAAATGTCATATTTAAAATTCATTCAAAAATCGGCTGGCAGTGTCTTTTTATTTTTTTTTTCAGTTGAAAAACCCATTGATTTTAGAATCTAACCACCTGCTACAGCAGATGAGTGCCTCTTCCTCTTTAAAAGGAGAATGCCTCAATCTGTGCTTTGGATCTCTTTGAACTATTTTCCATCCCACTGCTTATTATCCATTCTTTCTCTTCAATATGCAATCAGGTTCTCTCAATTTGATTCTTCTCATTTTTAAGAGCATTTCTCAGTTCTCTTTATTTCAAAAATCAATAACAGTAGCAGCAGCAACAAAACTTCTGAATCCTACTTCTTCCTGTTGTCAACCTGTACCAAGCTTTCCTTCATGACTAACACTCTCAAAACATGTGCCTATTCTTACTGTTTTTATTTTGTTACCAACATGTCTGGTAATTGATTGCAACTGGCTTCTGTCTCAATTAATAACTTAAGCAGCTCCCACTACTAAACAAAGCCATAGCCTCTGTGTTAGTAAGTCCAAATCTCATTCTACACAGAGTGTTAATACCCCCTCCCCCCGTGATTCATTTATTTCTATTTACTTTTTTTTTTTTTTTACAATATTCTCATCACTTTTTTCTACCTGACTGTCCACCCATTCAGTCTCCTGTGCAAATCCAGTTTCAATAATAAAACCACAGTAAATTGAGTTCCTCCAGACCTAGAAAACCTTATCTTTCCAGTTTATACTCTCTTCCAGGATCATCTTATCCAAATCTTAGCTTTTGAAATTTACTTTAGTGAAATAAAAATTACGAATCTATATCACCATTTTAGTTATCTCCTCAGAGCTCATGATGGAATATGCTGTTTAGCATCTCTGTTTGTCTTAAAAACACTTCACAAACAACATTCTAAAGGATAAAAAAGACTTACACTCAAAAGACATGAGTAACTATTCTGTTATACAGGACAGAAATTTATTTTTGTCCTTCTCCACCCCATCAAACTTCAGCTCAACATTGAACTCTATCAAACTGAACTGTATTAGGTCTATTAAATATTCATATTTATCTTCCCAATGCAAACACATTCTCTCCTGTCTCCCTCTTATATAGATACACACACACACACAAACTAGTCCAAGATATTTTCATATGTCTTCTAGAATATTATTCTTCTGAACCTCCTTTTCCTGCTTCCAGTCAATTCTCCATTTCTGCATTCAGAATTCTGGAGGGCAAATGTTACCCGAAAAATAAGCCCTTCATTAAAACATTTAAATGTCTCTTCAATGCCCTCAGACATTAAAAAAAAAAAAAAAAAGTCTTTAATATTTGTCCCATGAAGTGCTGTGTGATATGCTCTCTAGTTGCCTTCCTAGCAACTTCTCACAATGTGATACTGTGAGCAGCACTATGTTCAATAAACTCACTTACTAAAGGCTAATAGTATATTCAGAAACATGAGCAGGTCATAAATACACACCTAGATAAATGTTCATGAGGTAATCACATGTAAACAACCAGAATATTCTTGAGAAATAGACCTTAAGTGCAACCCAGAAACCCTCTCATACTTTCTCCTAGTCATCTCACTCTCTCCTGAGAAGTAACTATACTTATATATGCATGATAGATTAATTTTCTTTATGTTTGAAATATATGTAAATGGAACCATATATTATGTCTTATTTTATTTCTGGCAAAGTTTATTCAAGATGAGATTTATGTCTTCTGTATAAAATAAGTTTATTTTCTCAGTAGATAGTTAATGAGCATTTGGGTTACTTTTGTATTTTTAATTAGTACAGTTAATATTATAGCTAGCCTTCTTGCACATGTCTTTTGATACATGCATCCATGGGTTTGTGTTATCTATGAAAGCGGGTATAAAACTCTGGGGACATAGTGTATTTACACACTCACTTTCATAGAGGCTGAAAAGCTGTTTACTAAAGTGGTTGTACTAATTGAGAAGTAGATAAAAGCTTCTGTTATTTCACAACTTCTCCAGCTTTTAGTACTTTTAGTCTTTTTAATTTTAGCCTAATAAGTTATAGAAATACGTTAGAATAGTTCTAGTTTGCATTCTCCTTATTACCATTGATGTGTTACAGATATTCATATGTTTATTGATGCTTTGCATATTTTATTATGTAAATGTATTGAGGTTAAGGAAGTTTCTTTTTGTCTCTGGTTTTCTAAGAGTTTTAGTC
Source organism: Mandrillus leucophaeus (assembly GCF_000951045.1). Classification (NCBI taxonomy): domain Eukaryota; kingdom Metazoa; phylum Chordata; class Mammalia; order Primates; family Cercopithecidae; genus Mandrillus; species Mandrillus leucophaeus. The sequence continues at coordinate 4,533,325 of NW_012101821.1, read as the reverse complement.
GTGATGGATATGAAATTTGGTCATCATATGTTGTTTGTTCTTTCTTATTTTGTTAATGTGTGAATTATATTTATTGACTTTGAAAACAGAAATCCTAGGTTCCCCCTTCCCCTTCTTCTTCCTCTTCTTCCTCTTCTTTCTCCTCTTCTTCTTCTCCTCCTCCTCCTCCTCCTCCTCCTCCTTCTTCCTCTTCTTCTTCTTCTTCCTCTTCTTCTTCTTCTCCTCCTCCTCCTCCTCCTCCTCCTTCTTGTCCTCCTTCTTCTCCTCCTTCTTCTTCTTATTCTGTTTTGGTAGTAGCTAGCACTGTACCCCCTATTTGTGGTCCCCGTTTTGGATGCCAGTAATTTGGTGAAACCAAAATGGTGAAAGTCTCCATTCTCCATTTTGTCATCTATTTCCTGAAAAAATTAATCATATTATTTTAAAACTCATGCATGCTAACTCCATTATCTTATCTCCACATCCTCTTCGTCCTCCTCCTCCTCCTCTCCTCCTCTTTTTTTTTTTTTTTTGTCATTTGAAGTTGTCCACTAACATGATTGGTATTTTTTAATTAAAACTGAATATTTTGTATGAAAAATGGAGAGATAATTTGAAACCTGTCCAATGTTACCTTCTTCCAAAGGTTTAATTGTGTTTTCTAGCATGCCATTACAGAAAGCACAGATCAACATATGGAACCGAGTCAATTTGAAGCTGTATTTCAGCCTTCGTGAAGATTGGTTTATTGCCTTAAGATAAGGTTTTATTAAGGATACACCCTTAATAAAACCTTCAATGGAAGTTCAGGATATGATGTTTGTCAATATCTCTACTATTTAGTGAACCTTGAATTCCAGTTTTTGAATTATCTTAGCTACGACTTTCTGGTAAGTTTTTGCTCCTTTTGTTCATTCTTAAAAATTTAGTGGAAAAAAGTGAAGTAAAATGTAAGGCTTACCTCAGTGTTCTTCACTTATTGCCAAAAATGCTACTTCTCAAATCCTAGCTGCTTTAACTCTAAACTCCTATTTTGTAGCCATAGTCATGTTATGTAAAACTCTGAAACATGTCTTTCATTATCCCAATCCTTTAAGATTTTGATTCTGCTTCTTATTCTTTTGGCCCCACACTGGAAAAGAATTAACAAATATCTTAAGGGACGGTATTTCCAAACAAGTAATGTTTACCTTGATGCCTCTCTACTCCCCAGGATTCCGGAATCTCATGTCCTCATTGCCTTGGTGGTTCTCCAACACTTTCACATAGTGTGTGTGTGTGTGTGTGTGTGTGTGTATGTGTGTGCGTGTGCACTCAGTAGAGATGATTAAGGGGGCAGTTGGGGAGATGTATGTGTGTTGTCATCCAACTTTTCTACCTGTTCCCCATAGAAGTTTTTCTGAATTGAAATGAACTGTCATTTATGAAAAATTATTCTCTTTATTGCTCATAAAAGGTGACAACTCTTCTACCATATGACCGTGGCATAAATTATTTTCTTTGAAATGTTCTCTTCCCATTTTATTGCTTCCCACTACCTCACTTTAGTGAACTACCACTTGTCTTTTAATATTGATCTCATTCAATATGTTCCCTGTTTTATGCCCATTATTTTAATAGTATACAATTTAAAATAACATTTTACCAGGTGTAATTTTATTAATATTTGTATACTTAACTAAATAATACAAAGTCTGTAGAATATTTTAAACCTGATCACCTACCCTTCAAAATTAGAGCTGTTTGATAAGTAAATATGGTACTATTTTTAAATAAAAAAATTAGATATAATAATTATTATTGCTTTGCTTAATGTTTGTTTGCATTTACCTTTTTGTTTATCAGTTTGCTTATTCGGTTTCCTAAGACATCACTTGTGGAATATTTTCCTTTTTATGCAATGAAAGTAGATTAGTAGTAAATGTTCTCATGTTTCTGTTAAATAAAAAAATTATTAATTATGTACTTGCTTCTAAAAACCTAGTTTTCTTGGTCTAAACTTGTATATTTACAGAATTTCATCTCAAAAAAGTCTGTGCACATGTGTGTGTATGTGTGTGTTTTCTTATTCCTATAGGTGTTATTGAGAAAGAACTGTTCCTTTTAATAATTTTTTGAAAATTTGATTAGGTAATCATTTTTCTCTAGTTGTATTTTTATTCTCTATCTATATTGGTGTTTTCCTCTTTTTCTTTGAGCCTAAAATTGAAATTTGTATTTTATATTGCACATCTCTTGGCAATTGTGGAAAAGTTTAAAATCTTTTGCAAAACCATCCCTTTCCATTCTGTCTATTATATTCTATCGACATAAAATTATTGTGCACATGAGCCTTGTCACATTGTCTTCTAGGTAGCTCACCAATTCCTTCATCTTTTTTTAAGGTACTCATTAATGTATTTACATCTTTTTTTTTCAAGTTCACAATTTCTCTTTTAAACTTTATCTAGTGTGCCTTTTAAAGAGTCTCTGCTGCTTTAATGGTTTGTATTATATTGTACATTTCAAGAAGTATTCATTTTTTTAAATCTTGGAGCTTTTTTTTTTTAATGCTTTCCTTTTGTTCATCTTTAAGCTTAGAATTTTGATTTGAATATAAATTAACCTCTATTGCATTCTCCGTAAAACTTCCCAAAAGGAAGAATAAGTCTTTCCCTGTTTTCTGTTCATTCATTTTTTTCTGTTGCTGCTCACTTATGATTCTATTTGGATTGTATAATATGTGTTTTCGTTGAATCCAAGTGCTTGGAGGGTTAATCTATTATGATCCTTCTAGGTCTGATTTGAAGATGTACTTTTCCAGAGAAAATCTGCAAATCATTTGTCAATGTGGCTAAGTTTACTAGTAACTTATTTAAATAAAACTGTTTTCATAAATTTTATTTGTAAGTAGTTCACAAAAGCCATTTGAGTTTAGTTCATGATATTTTACGTGTTTTCTCCACAAATTACCTTAAAATCTTTTTCCCCTTCTAATTGATGCAAGAGTCAGGCAGGCTTATTCCTTTAAGACACATTTTTCACAGGAGTTAATATTTTTCTTCAATTTTATAATAAAATCGTTTCTCTTTGGGGTTCCATTTTTATAAGGTAGTCCCCTATCAGGTACCTTAACATGAAAAAGCATTACCTTCTGAATTATTTTCCAGTGCAAACTTCAAAAGAGAAGCTCAAAACTTCAAGCATTTAGTTAAGAGAGGAAGCTATGTAAGATACAGATAGATAATACTGCACCAACTATTTTTGTACTCCTTATAGAACATAAAATTGTTACTGTGGTGTGATTGATCAACCAGGGACCACATTACATTTGCCCATGTATATTTATTTAGGTGTGATTATGTGACTAAGTTCTCAACAATGGAACATGTGCAGAAGTGACATATAAAAGTTTGAGGCCCTGACATTAAAAATCTGTCAAATGATTAATAATTCTCTTCCTTCTGTCTCGTAGATCAGTGTCTATGTTTAGACAGTGACAGAGCCACAAGATGCTAAGGGTGTGTCTCTGTATAATAACTTTAATTCAGAGATCTCACACCACTGATTTAGGTTTTAATGGCAAGAACAACTTTTTTTTTTTTTGCAAGGTCGCTGATGTTTTAGATTTAACATTAACAGTGCTATCCTTACTTTATTTAATCCATAAATTGGTCACTTGATGTGTTATAATGATAAATGAGTTATTTCTTTAGTATCAGGTGAAAAATAGTAGGCATCATACATTGGCCAATACTTCAAAAAGACTATGTCACAAAATTAGGACAAATAGAGACCTATTGTAGTAGTCATTATTGTTGTTCTCCAATATCTCTGGCTCAACCCTTTACTACCTACATACAACCTTTTGTTAATCTTTTTGGTCTCTTTATGGTTTGATGAGGACATGGAATTAATCCTGTCTAATGAGCTATAAGTGAAAATGTTATATTCTCCAGAACCATAACATTTATTTGCTGGTGCTAGACTCTCCAAAGCTCGGTTTCTTTCTACCACAATGGCTGTAAGTCTTCCTAGTAGTAGCTGTGTTATTAACTTTGATCCCAGAACAAAAATGTTGCAAAGTCAAACTCAAAGCCACATTGCCATTAGCACATAATACGAGTTAAATATAAATGTTATTGATCTTATTCCATTGTGGTATAAGATTGCTTGGTTCTACAACATAACCTATAGTATAGACATGCTAAAAAAAATGCCAAAACACTTGGAAAAAAACTTGCCTGTGATAATTAGAAGTTGGAAGGTAGATCAAGTGTCTGCTGACCTAAGACTCTAGAGGTTAAAAATAGTGTGTGAGATATGTATTGATTCAAACCAATGCATTTAGCAATGTATTAGATGTTTTAAAATTTTTGAGCTCTGAGGATTTGGTAATTTTACAAGTTCAATGGAATGGAGTTCAAAAATTTTGTGTCAGCAGAGTTGCAAAGGGTCACTATTAAGAAATCCCAAACATAGTTCTAAGACTGAAGAAGGTTTGGAGTAACACAATCCACACAAGAGTCAACCCTGGATCAAAAATCAAATGATGATACACCCTTTCTTCCCATTCCTGATGCCGTCTGTCACTAGTTAGAGAGAGAGAAGAATGAGGATAAGCGAGTAAAGCAACTCACAATTAATTGAAAAATCAATCTAGGAAATAACTTTGCTTGTGGTTACAAATGCATGGATCTGTAACAAACATACGAAACAGAAATGAAAAGCTCATAACATTTTTGACGAAATTGCATTGCCAAAGAAATCATGACTTGAGTGTCCATACCTTAGTACTTAGATCAAACACGTACAAACAGAAACCTAGTTTTAACCAAAAAAATTTACAATTTTTTTCACAACACAGAGTTGCTGGTTGGAAGCTAGCTTTTCTAAGCTTCATTTTATCTCTGAGTGATAAACTCTTGCAATTGGGATATGGTGGAAAGTGATGCAACACAGTCCTGGACCTTAAAACCTCAAAAATCTCCCAGGTGAGCTACCAAACTAGATATAGCGACTCCTGCAGTGGACTCAAAGTCCCTCATGAATATCTACACAACATGGAAGGAGTCAGGCTTTTAGAATTACCACATGGATTCCACCACCAAACAATTACATTGAGCTGTCTTGCTGGGGACGGTTGCAGGGGAATAAAAAACCTTTTAATGCCTTCAGTCTGAGATTTTGGGTTTGTTAAAGTAAGTAGCTCATTATAGTAACTCAACCCCTTTATTCCTGTCTTGAATTTATAGCTTCTGACTATTCCTTTTCTTGCTAAAGATCAACAGGCTTTCAATATACCTTCATATTTATATTGTCACAAGTTTTTTTTTT
>NW_012101821.1:4523528-4525740 GCF_000951045.1 Mandrillus leucophaeus | reverse complement strand
AAAGAGTGCAGTTGGATTGTTTGTAACTCAAAGGATAAATGCTTGAGAAGATGGATACCTTATTCTCCATGATGTGCTTGTTTTACATTGCATGCCCGTTCAAACATCTTATGTACCCCATACACACACACACACACACACACACACATATATATATACACTATGCACCCACAAAAATTAAGAAAAACACATTGGCTAAAAACCAGGAGATATCTCTGGGCACTAAATGTTTATTTAATACACAATATAGATATTTTATAAGACCCACAATTCTGATATAAATCAATATTATTCTTATTTTTAATTTGATTAAACAATACTAAAAAATTAAATCTCATGCACAAGTATACACAAATATTTAATTGTAGCATCAGTGCTAGTTAAGATATATTTGACACTAGTGGCATTAGAATAGGTTTCACGAGGAACAATGCAGGGTGTGATGAATTTGAATGCCAACCTAGGGAAAGAATACATCATTTTGTAAGCGATATTAATTAATCCAAAATTTGATTAGGGAAAAGACATATCTTTTGAATAGCAGGATAGTCATAAAATTCTGCAGTGGACTAAAATTATATGAGATATTTGTGTTAGATGGTTAAATCTTAATTTAAAATACCAATATTCTCATTAAACACTGTTGATCTTGTGGGATTTGTTACTTCACTTTCCTTTGGAAAAAGTATGTTCAATCAGTACATGCTACAGATGCTAGTGTTGACAAGCAACGATTATGGATAAGGCAGAGTAAGGAACTCTCCTCTGTTTATAGCCTCCCATATGCCTCATATAACACTCTATGAACTAGATAAAATTTATGTCAAAGTCATTTTTTAAAACGACTAAGACAGTTTGATTAATGTCTTTGATGTCAGTAACAGAATAACAAACTTACATGAAAAATTACATTTAAATAATGACACAATTAGGTGATAATCTTGAACTGTCATACAGAGTGACTTAAAATATCAATTTGTTCAAAAGTTCAATATAATTATGAAATATATATTCATGTATTCCTTAAAGCTTTTTTAAAATTGTGCAGAGTAAATTGAATACATATGAAGAGTAAAAATAATGTTTCATGGCCACTAAGTCCATGTTCCATTTTTCAGAGTCTTTATATTAAAAGTTTGCAATATATAACTCTGAAAGGATAATATCTTCATGTTCAATTTCTAAAATTACTTAAACATTTTGTTTTCACTTTCATTAGCATTGTACTAAAGAGATGTTAAAAAATACTTAAGTTACCACAATCTGCAGTTATCTTCTTCCCAAATCTTTCATGATATACATGTCAATTTCTGGCTTCCACATTTGCATGGTACACTAAAAAAATATCAGGAACTTGCTCTGCCCCAGTAAAAGATGTTTAGGACCATAATGATTGTATTAGAAATGTAGTTCACTCATAGTCTGCTTAGATGTGATTCTTTAACTCTACTTCTTAACATAAACATTTACGCCAATTTCCTCATTTTCTTTAATTTTAAAAACAATATTAGATTCCTTTATTTTATAATTTTGAATTTTGTTGGAACATAGTACGTGTATATATTTATGGGGTACATGAGATATTTTTGTATTGCATCGTATGCATTTTGTATACATTGTATGCCTGTATAAAAATGCATGTCTGGCAGGAGGATTGCTTGAACCTGGGAGGCGGAGGTTGTGGTGAGCGGAGATCATGGCACTGCACTCCAGCCTGGGCAACAAGAGCAAAACTCTGCCTCAAAAATAAATAAAAAATAATAATAATAAAAAATAAATAAATAAATTCCTCCAGTTCCATTAATGTTGTTGTAAATGACGGGATCTCATTATTTATCATGGCCAAATAATACTCCCTTGTACTAATGTATAAGTACCATCTTTTAATTATCCATTTATCTTCTGAAGGATACTTAAGTTTCTTACAAATCTTAGCTGTTGGGAATAATGCTCTGATAAACACGGGAGTGCAGATATCTCTTCAATATACTGATTTCTTGCTTTTATATTATACCTAACGATGGGACCGCTGGATAGTATGAGAGCTCTCTATTATTAGATTTTGAGGAAGCTTAAAACTTTTCTCCACAGTATCTATATGACTTTATATTTCCACCAACAGGGTACAAGGGTTCCTTATCTCCACATCATTGCCAGGGTTTGTTATTGTCTCTCTTTTGGATATAAGCCATTTTACCTGGGTTGAGGTAAT
>NW_012101821.1:4519144-4522918 GCF_000951045.1 Mandrillus leucophaeus | reverse complement strand
TATGTAAGTCACTATGCTAATGGAAACATAATTCTATTTCTCCAGATCTTAGTAAATGATACCTCATTTAGGAATACCTTCTCAAGTTTCACTGTCTTATGTTCTGTTCCAATGGAACAATTATACTAATTTAAATATATTATTTACATTTAGTATTATTTACATTTATTTAGATTTACCATTTATGGAAGAATGGCACATTTTTCAATACCAATCTACCTCACTTTAAGATCATGAAAGCACAGGGTTATTGTTTTAAATTACCTCTGGATCTGCTGAATCTAGTAGAAAATGGAAAGAAAATAAATATTTGTGAATAATTATTCCTAAATTATATGTTATTATTTTTAAAATCTATCTTTTTTTCATATTATTGAACTCATTTATATATCTGTTTTAAGAATAGGAATAAGGATAAGGAATAAGCATATTTTTGATATGCATATTCAGAATTTATAGCTATAAAAGTACTGTCAAAACATTTTAATATTTTGAATGATGTCAAATATGCCGATTATGAACCAAAATCAACATAGCTCAGTAAACATGTATTTGCTAAATTTACAAAATGTCCAAGGCGCTATGTAGACATTTAAAAACTGAAAACATATAAGTTGGGAAATCTTATCCTCATACTTCAATTTAATTAGAGAAACAAAAATGAATACACAACTCTCACCCAAAGAAGGTATAGAGGGTAGCTCTGGAGTGACACAAAATAGGAGGCTGTGTAATTAATCATTTTACTTGGCTACTTCTGTGAGTTAAAAAGGATGCTATGGACAACTGCTGACAGAAACAACAGGAATAACCTGGGACTGACCCAAGCAAACTGGCAACTCTATACTGATTAATGATATCAGTGTTGAGTAAGTAAAGATTCCTTTTCCCTGGGAGCACAAAAAAGAGTAGTTCCTTTGGTTTTTGATGGAATTTGACCTAAACCTTGAAAAATGGGTAGAAGTACTACAGGTAAAAGAAGTACTGCAGGTAAAACTAGTTCAAGAAACAACATATTATGCTGAGAAGCAGTGCAAGATGGTAGAATGGAAGGCTCTACTGACAGTCCCCTCTTCAAGGACACCAATGTAATAACCATCCACACAGAAAAGACACTTCAGAATAACCAAAAGTCAGGTGAGCCCTTATACTACTTGGTTTTATCTTTGTATCACTGAAAAGATGGAAAAAAACAGTCTTGAAATGTGAATCCCACCCTTCTTACAGCCCCTGGCAAGGCTGCAAGCTGAGGAGAGTGTCTCTGGGCATTAGAGGAGGGAGATTACAGCAATTTTCAGGGGTTGAACTGAGTACTGTCCTGGTAAAACAGAACAGAAAAGCAGATCAAACTCAGCTGATGCCCGCCCAGGGAGACAGTGTTTAAGCCACCCCTAGCCAGAGGATCCCAACAGTCTGAACTTGAGTTCCCACAAACCTCGTCACTGTGGGCTACAGTGCTCTGTGTCTCTAATGAACTTAGAGGACAATCTAGGCCATATAGGCTGCAATATTGTTGAAACGTCCACACTACCCAAGACCATCTACAGATGCAATGCAATCTCCATCAAATTACTAATGACATTCTTCACAGAAATAGAAAAAAATCCCATATTTTATATGGAACCACAAAAGACCCAGAATATCACAAACTTACCTAACTAAAAAGAACAAAAGTGGAGGAATTACATTAACTGACTTCAAATTATACTACAGAGTAACAGTAACCAAAACAGCATGGTATTGGCATAAAATCAGACACATAGACTAAAGGAACAGAAGAGATAACCCAGAAACAAATCCACATGCCTAGAGTGAACTTACTTAGGACAAAGATGCAAAGAACATATACTGGGGAAAGGACAGTCTCTTCAATAAATGGTGCTGGGAAAACTAGATATCCATATGTAGAAGAATAAAACTAGACTCCTATCTCTCACCATATACAAAAGTAAAATCAAAATGGATTAAACACTTAAATCTAAGACATCAAACTATACAACTACCAGAAGAAAACATGGGGAACATCTCCAGGACATTGGCTTGGGCAAAAATTTTTGAGCAATACCTCACAAGCATAGGCAACAAAAGTAAAAATGAGTAAAAAGCATCTCATTGAGGTAAAAAAAGTTTCTGCACATCAAAGGAAATAATCAACAAACTGAAGAGACAACCCACAGAATGGGAGAAAACATTTGCAAACTACCCATCTGAAAAGGGATTAAATACCAGACTATATAAGGAGCTCAAACAACTCTGTAGAAAAAATTCATAATAATCCAATCGCTAACTGGGGAGAACATTTGAATAAACATTTCTCAAAGAAGATATACAGATAACAAACAGGCATATGAAAAGATACTCAACATCATTCATTATCAGAGTAATGCAAATCAAAACTAAAATGAGATATTGTCTTACCCCAGTTAAAATGGCTTATATTCAAAAGACAGGCAATAACTAATGCTGACAAGGATGTGGAGAAAAGGGAATCTTTGTATACTGTTGGTGGGAATGTAAATTTTTACAACCAATATAAAGAACAGTGTGGAGTTTCCTCAAAAAACTAAATATTGAGTCACCAAATGATCCAGTAATCCCACTGATGGGTATGTACTCCAAAGAAAGGAAATTCGTATATTGAAGTGATATCTGCACTCCTATGTTTGTTGCAGCACTGTTTACAATAGCTAGGATTAGGAAATAACCTAAGTGTCTATCGACAGAAGAATGGATTAAAAAAATATGGTACATATACACAATGCAGTACTATTCAGTCATAAAAAAAGAATGATCTCCAGTCATTTGTAACAAAGTAGATAGAAATGGAAATCATTATGTTAAGTGAAATAACCAGGCACAGAAAGACAAACTTAGCATGTTCTCACATATTTGTGGGAGGTGAAAATTAGCATAATTAAACTCATGGAGATAGAAAGTAGAAGGATGGTTATCTTAGGCTGGAAAAGGTAGTGAGAGTCTCCGGGGAGGGTGGGGATGATTTTAATGAGTATAAAAAATAGAAAGAATGAACAAGAACTAATATTTGACTGTGCTACAGGATGACTAAAGTCAATAATAACTTAATTGTACATTTTTAAATAACTTAAAGAGTGCAGTTGGATTGTTTGTAACTCAAAGGATAAATGCTTGAGAAGATGGATACCTTATTCTCCATGATGTGCTTGTTTTACATTGCATGCCCGTTCAAACATCTTATGTACCCCATACACACACACACACACACACACATATATATATACACTATGCACCCACAAAAATTAAGAAAAACACATTGGCTAAAAACCAGGAGATATCTCTGGGCACTAAATGTTTATTTAATACACAATATAGATATTTTATAAGACCCACAATTCTGATATAAATCAATATTATTCTTATTTTTAATTTGATTAAACAATACTAAAAAATTAAATCTCATGCACAAGTATACACAAATATTTAATTGTAGCATCAGTGCTAGTTAAGATATATTTGACACTAGTGGCATTAGAATAGGTTTCACGAGGAACAATGCAGGGTGTGATGAATTTGAATGCCAACCTAGGGAAAGAATACATCATTTTGTAAGCGATATTAATTAATCCAAAATTTGATTAGGGAAAAGACATATCTTTTGAATAGCAGGATAGTCATAAAATTCTGCAGTGGACTAAAATTATATGAGATATTTGTGTTAGATGGTTAAATCTTAATTTAAAATACCAATATTCTCATTAAACACTGTTGATCTTGTGGGATTTGTTACTTCACTTT
>NW_012101821.1:4515948-4517724 GCF_000951045.1 Mandrillus leucophaeus | reverse complement strand
CAATGATGTTGAGCATGTTTTCATATACATGCTTGCCATTTGTACGTCTTCTTTTAAGAAATATTTATTTACATCTTTTTCCCATTTCTAAACTGAATTATTAGGTTTTTTATTTTAGAGTTGTTTGAGCTCCTTATATATTCTGATTATTAATCCCTTGTCAGGTGTGGAGTTTTTAAATATATTCTTCCGTTCTATGAATTGTCTCTTCGTTTTGTTGATTATTTCATTTGCTCTTCAGAGCTTTGTAACTTGATGTGATCTCATTTGTCCATTTTGGCTTTAATTGCTTGTGTTTGCGGGGTATTACTAATGAAGTCTTTCCTCACTCCAAAGTCCAAAGATTTTACCCAATGGTTTATTGTAGTAGTTTTATAGTTTGATATCTCAGAGTTAAGTCTTTATTTTGATCTGATTTTTGATATGGCAAGAGAGAGGGATATATTTAATGCTTCTGCATATGGATATCTAGTTTTCTGAGCACCATTTATTGAAGAGACTGTCCTTTACCCAACGTAGGTACTTTGCACCTTTGTTTAAAACGAGTTCACTCTAGATGTGTGATTTTGTTTCTGGGTTATCTACTCTATTCTATGGATCTATATGTTCATTTTTATGCTAGTACCGTGCTGTTTTGGTTATATGACTCTGTAGTATAATTTGAAGTCAGGTAGTGTAATTCCTCTTGTTTCGTTCTTTTTGGTTAGAACAGTTTTGGCTATTCTGGCTCTTTCATGGTTCCATATAAATTTTAGATTTTTTTATTTTTTTATTTTTGTGAAGAATGTCCTTGGTATTTTGATACAGACTGCACTGACTCTGTAGATGGCCTTTTTTAGTGTGGACATTTCAACAATATTGATTCATCCAATCCATGACCATAGAATATCTTTCCATTTTTTGGTGTCTTCTTTAATTTTTTTCCCATCAATATTTTATAGTTTTCATTGTACATATCTTTCACATTTTTGGCTAAATTAATTCCAGAGTATTTAGTTTTATCTGTTGCTGTTTCAAATTGGATTACTTTCTAGATTTCTCTTTCAGATTGTTCACTGTTAGCATATAGAAATGCTACTTATTTTTATGTTGATTTTGTATCCTGCAGCTTTACTGATTTTTTATGAGTTATAATAGTTTTTATTGTGGAGCCTTTAGCTCTTTCCAAATATAAGATCATATCATCTGTAGTCAAGGATAATTTACTTCTATTTTTCCAATTTGTATGGCTTTATTTCTTTCTCTTATTTATTGCTCTAACTGGAACTTTCAGTAATATGTTGAACAACAGTGGTGAAAGCAGGTATCCTTGTTGTGTTCCAGATCTCAGAGGAAAAGCTTTCAGTCATTTCCCATTCAATATGATACTGGCTGTGAGTCCGTCATCTATGGCTTTTATTCTGTTGAGGTATGTTCCTTCTATGCTTAGTTTGTTGAGGATTTTTATCATGAAGGGATATGGAATTTCATCAAATGCTTTTTCAGCATCAGTTGAAATGATCCTGTGGTTCTTGTCCTTCATTCTGTTGATATGATGTATGCCATTGATTGATAGATTTGCATATGGTCAACCACCAATGCATCCCTGGCATAATTCCCATTTAGTAATTATGAATAATCTTTGTAAGGTATTGTTGGTTTTGGTTTGCTAGGATTTTTTGGGGACTTTTGCATCAATGTTTATCAGGGATATTGGCATGCAGTCTTGTTTCATTGTTCTGTCTATGTCTGGTTTTGGTGTCAGTGTAATTCTGCCCTTGTAGAATGAGCTTGGAC
>NW_012101821.1:4510386-4515593 GCF_000951045.1 Mandrillus leucophaeus | reverse complement strand
TTGGGATTTGGTTTGCTCTTGCTTTTCTAGTTATTTAAGATGTATCATTAGGTTATTTATTTGAAGTTTTTCTACTTTTTCAATATAGAAGCTTATAGCTATAAAGGTTACTCTTAGTACTGCTTTCACTCTATCCCACAGGCTTTGATATGTTTTGTTTTAATTATCATTTGCTTCAGGAAGCATTTCATTTCTCTTCTTAATTTCTTCATTGACCTGGTGATCATTAAGGAGCACATTGTTTAGTATTCATGTGCTGTGTATAGTTTTCAAAATTTATCTTGTAATTGACTTCTAGTTTTATTCCATTGTGGTCAGATAAGACACTTACTGTATTTTTTTTCAGTGATTTAAGTCCGTTACCTAACATATGATTTATCCTTGATAATGATTCATGTGCTGAGGTAAATAATGTGTATTCTGCTGCCATTGGATGAAATGTTCTGTAAATAACTATTCAGTACATTTGTTTTACAGTGCAGAACAGGTCCGATGTTTCTTTATTGATTTTCTGTCTGGAAGTTCTGTCCAATGCTGAAAGTGGGGTGTTGATGTATGCAGGTATTATTGTGCTGGGGGTCTAACTCTCTCTTTAGGCCTAATAATATTTGCTTTATATGTTGGTGCTCCAGTGATGTATGCATATATATTTACAATTGTTACATCCTCTTGCTGAACTGACTTCTTTATCATTATATTATAACCTCCTTAGTCTCTTTTTATAGTTTTGGTCTTGAAATCTACTTTTCTGATATAAGTAGAGTTATTTCTACTTTTTTGTTTTTATGTATTCAGAATATCTTTTTCTATCCCTTTATTTTTAGTCTATGTGTACCTTCACAAATTAAGTGTGTTTCTTTTAGGTAATCGATTGTTGGGTCTTGTTCTTCCCTTTATTTAACAAGTTCATGTCTTTTGGTAGGAGAGTTTAGTCCATTTACATTTAATGATGTTATTAGTAAGTAAGAACTCACTGCTGCCATTTGTCTTGTTTATTTTTGATTCTTTTTTTTTTTTCCTTCTTTCCTTCCTTACTGTCTTCCTTAAAATGAAGCTGATTTTTCGCTGGTGGGTATTTTTTTTTTTTTAATTTATTGCTCTTTGTTTTTCTCTATCTGTTGTGTGATTTTGATTTGAGGTTTCCACGATGATTGCAGATAATATATTCTAACTCATTGTTTTATACTCATGACAATATAACACAACTTTTATAAATAAATGGCAAACTAACAAACGAGCAAAGAGAAAACTAATAAAAACTCTACACTTGAACTCTGCCTGCTTTTTAACTTTTTGTTGTTTATATTTATATTGTCTAAGTCTTAAAAAGTTGTTGCCATTATTATTTTTAATGGATTCCTCTTTTAGTCTTTCTATTCAAGATATGAGTCATTTACATAGCACAATTACAGTGTTATAATATTCTGTATTTGTTTGTGTACTTACTATTACCAGTGAGTTTTGTACTTTCAAATAATCTCTTATTGTTTGCTAATGTCCTTTTCTTTCAGATTGAAGATGTCGCTTTAGCATATATTGGAGGGTAAGTCTGGTGTTGATGAAATCCTTCAGCTATTGCTTGTATGTTAAGATCTTTATTTCGCCTTCAGAAATGAAGCATATTTTCACTGGACATGTTCTTCTAGGATTAAATATTTTGTTTTCCTTTTGCACTTTTTGTAATGCCACTTTCTCTCAGCCTGTAAAGTTTCTACTGAGAAGTCGCCTGCCAGATATACTGGAGCTTCTTTATATGTTATTTGTTTCTTTTCTCTTGCTTCTTTAGGATCCTTTTTAAAATCCTTAACCTTCTGGAATTTGATTATTAAATGTCTTGAGGTTGTCTTATTTGGGTTAATTTTGCTTGGTGTACTAAAACCTCCTTGTACTTTTAGCCTATTAAAAAATGTTTATTGGGATATAATCCTATCTTGTCAAGATGCAGCTGTATGCATAAAGAGGGTTATATTCCAATAAACCTATTAGAATTTGAAAATATTGTAAATCAAAAAGGCATTTAATACAAATAGCCTATCAAACATTATAGGCTACCCTAGCCTACCTTAAATATGCTCAGACATTTACCTAAGCCTACAGTTGGGCAAAATCATCTAACACAAATACATTTCATAATAAAATGTGAAATATTTCATGTAAATTAATAAATACTGCTCTGAAAGTGAAAAACCAAATAATTGTATGAGTGCTCAAAGTACAGTTTCTACTGAGTGCATATTGCATTCGTACCACTATAATGTTGAAAAATCATTAAGTCAAACCATTATAAGCTGGTGTCATCTGTAATTGGTTAAATTTTCATTAATAGTGTATTTTATAGATTTATTCAACTTTGTTCTAATTTTCTCCACATCAGAATAAATTAGCCATACATTATTAATTATTTAAAATAATTTGAATATGAAATGTGTTCTTTCATTTGAGACAGTTAAGAGTATTAATAACATAGATTAATAGATCCATTGAAATAATGAAGGAGATATGTCAACCTAGGAAGTTTCACCATACTGATAATGAAAATTTAAGATTATAATATAGTTACCTATTGTCAAAAAGTTAGAACAGGTGCATAAGACCTGCAGGTTCATGCATCCAGGAGTTATTCTACTTGAGAGATAGATGGACCTGTTGGATACTTTCTTTAATCATTTAGTTAATTAATTTACCTTCAAAACTTCAGTTTTTTCCCTCTATGTTACTATACTTGATTTTGTTGAAGCATTCTTTCAATTGTGAATACTCATTTTTTTTCAAAATTTTCTACTTTAAAAAATTTTATATCTGTAAACATATTACTTTCACCCCAATAGATCCTTTTGCACATTTTCTAATATTTCTTCAAGGCAACATTATACTTACTCTAAAGCTAACCAGTAATTAATTTAGATGGCAGAATGTTCTACTATAGCTAAAATAAGATAAAATGTTAAAAATAAAATTGTAAAGAACGCACAAAATAAATATTTCCACTCATGACCACTTAGTATTTACATAAGTTTTCTCTAGAAATATTGTATTTAAATGACCAGATACTAAAAGTAGGCATGATAGGATTTAGGGATTGTTATTAATGCTAAATTTATTAACCTAGATTATATATTAACCAGTGTTTTTGCTTTATGATAATTCATAAAGTCCTCGACGCATTATTCTATTTATTTTACATGAGTGTAAAGTATTTAGAAAGTTTTATTTTAAAAGTATGGGTTATAATTTATTTGCCAAAAATCCTGTCAATATATTTTTATTTATGTGTACATTACTATATAACTTTGACCATGGTAAGTTTACAAACGCCAATTATGAGTAAAGTATTTTCAAGATTTCTGCAAGTTTTTATTACCCACTTAAGAAACAAAGTCATCCTCATTATCTGTGGAGATTGGTTCTAACTCTCTTGATGACACCAAAATTTGTGGATGTTCAAGGCTCTTATGTAAAATGGTGCAGTATTTGCACATGTTTCCATATACTTTAAGTCATCTCTAGATTATTTATAATACCTAATACCATATAAATTCTATGTAAATAGTTGTTATACCATACATTTTAGGCTATAATGACGAGAAAAGTTTGCATATGTTCAGTATAGAAGCAACTATGTAGGGCTAACTATATTTTCAATCTGCAGTTGGTTGAATCTGTGGATTAGGAACTCGAGAATAAAGAGGGCCAATTGTATCATTTCCCACTGGTCACTATCAAGAGTAAAGAAAAAATAATCAGTGGAGATTTTATAAAAATGGATGTTTCTGGACTCAATAGACTAGAAAGAAAAAGTAGCACTGTGGTAAGAGTCTTTGTGTATTTGAAAAATATAATGAACAAAAGTAAATCTTCCTTAAAGATAATAGGCAAACATATTTTTTTAAATTTTTTATGTTTATATATTTAGGGGGTACAAATGCAGACTTCTTACATGCATATATTGCATATTGGTGAAATCTGGGCTTTTAGTGTACCCATCACCCAAATAGTGAACATTGTAACTAACAGGTAACTTTTCACCTCTCATCTTCCTCCCATGCTCCCACCTTATGGGCTTTCCAATGTCTATTACTCCATTCTGTGTGTTCATGTGTACCCATTGTTTAGCTTCCATTTGTAAGTGAGAGCATGGAGTATTCAACTTTCTAGGTTTCTGAGTTATGTCACCTAGGACAATATCCTCCAGTTCTATTCACGTTGCTGCAAAAGACATGATTTCATTCTTTTTTTATGGCTGAAAAGTATTCCGTGGTGTGTGTGTGTGATAAACACATAAAACATTTTCTTTATCCAGTCCTCTACTGATGGAAATTGGGGTTGATTCCATATCTTTGCTATTGTGAATAGTGCTGCAATAAACATTTGAGTGCATGTATCTTTTGATACGATGATGTCTTTCATTTTGGGTATATATCCAGTAGCGGGATTGCTGGGTCAAATGGTAGCTCAATATTTACTTCTTTGACACATCTCCATACTGTTTTCCATAGAGATTGTATTATTTTACATTCCCACAAACAGTGGGAGAAATGTATTGGTAAAAATGTATTGAATAGAACATTTAAATATTTGTAAATGCACTGACTAATAAGTCTATAGAAAACCATCTCTAACGACTATGTTAGGGAAAACCGTGGAGCAAGAGAATATCAGCCACATAGTAATATTTTTATATAGTGTTATGAAACAGGAATTGGAGTCTATTTCAACCAAAGCTAAGACATTTCTCTTGGCCCTCAGAAAATGCTAAACATACTTAATAGATGCAACGAAAGTAGGAATATGGGTGCAGATATCATAATTATATGTGTAATACTCTCAATTGAGTACACAAATTTATATGTGTGTTCACTCCAAAATAAATTGTGTATCCATTGTGTATGAATGTATGTACATATATACGTATTTCCATGAACCATGATATAAATTTGTTAATTATCAGTATATTAGTATACTGTGTAGTTTGGCTAAATGCACACACATATAAATCTATGTTAATTTCAATGTTTAAAAAAATTTCTGTTTCAAGTCTTTTTATAAATCTATATCAATTTTAATATGATTGAATAATATTGTATACATGTGGCTGCATACATTTACAAATTTGAGTTCTTAGGTCATATACATATTTTAATAGCAGCATAGCAACATAGACTGAAATAGAATACTAAGCTTCATATCTGCCTAAAATCCAATAACAC
>NW_012101821.1:4508242-4510336 GCF_000951045.1 Mandrillus leucophaeus | reverse complement strand
TGAGCCACTGCGCCCGGCCAGTTTGCCAGTATTTTATTGAGGATTTTTGCATCGATGTTCATCAGGGATATTGGTCTAAAATTCTCTCTTTTTTGTTGTGTGTCTGCCAGGCTTTGGTATCAGGATGATGTTGGCCTCATAAAATGAGTTGGGGAGGATTTCGTCTTTTTCTATTGATTGGAATAGTTTCAGAAGGAATGGTACCACCTCCTCCTCGTACCTCTGGTAGAATTCAACTGTGAATCTGTCTGGTCCTGGACTTTTTTTGGTTGGTAGGCTGTTAATTATTGCCTCAATTTCTTGTATAAGATAATTGTGGTGGTACCTCTATGAGTCTGCAAGAAACACAGGGTTACTGGGCTTAAAGCAGAAACAGCTTAGATCACAACATCAAAGTCATTTTGAATAACTGGAAAGCCTTCCCAAGAAGGATGGTTGTAAATAAGCCCAGACAGTGATGACTACAGTAACTACCTAACTCTTCAATGCCCAGACACCAAAAAACATACAATGGAGACACAAAAAATAAAAAGCAAGAAACTAAATTTGATATATCACCAGCAAAAATCAATCACCTTCACTGTAAGGAAGACACGAAGGAAAGAAAGAAGCAAGGGAAGATGACAAAACAATCAGAAAACAAATAACTGAATGGCAGGAGAAAATCCTTACTTATCAATAACAACATTGAATGTAAATGAATTGAACACTCCAATCAAAGACACAGATTAGCTGAATTGATGAAAAAACACATTTCACCTATAAAGACACACCTAGACTAAAAATAAAAGGATGAATAAAGCTATTCCATGCCAATGGAAACCAGAAAATAGCAGGAGTTGCTGTATGTATATCACACAAAATAGATTTAAAGACCAAAACTACAAGAAGAGACAAAAAAGTCACTATATAAAGATAAAGGAGTCATTCCAGTAAGAGAATATAACAATTTTAACTACATATGCACCCAACACTGGAGCATGCAGAAATATAAAGAAAATATTATTAGAACAAAAGATAGAGATAGTCCCCAATACAATCACAGCTGGATACTTTGACACCTCACTTTAAGCATTGAACAGATCTTCCAAACAGAAAATTAACAAAGAAACATTAGACTTAATCTGCACTATAGACCAAAAGACTTAATAGACATATTCAGAACATTTCATCCAAGAGCTGCAGAATATACATTCTTTTTCTCAGTGCATGAGTCATTCTTTTTATAAATATAATATCAGTTAATAATATATTTATAATAGAAAATATTAAATATGTTATTTTATAAAATTAAAAAGTTATAATTACATTTTACATGAGTTTTTCTAGAAAAATTTTAATACATCCTAAATTGTTCATTTTATTTAGAGATGGACACAATTTTTCATTAGTTAACTATATTTATTTTTAATTGTTTTGTGGGTGGAATTATTGAAACATTGCCAAGCCAGCCACTATTTTAAAATTGCAATAGCTGGCACATTTGGAAAATTTATAGATGTAGAAAAGTAATTTAGATACAGAGTTAAATTTCAGGAAAACAGAACTATGAAAGAAATTATGACCACTATATATGTGTGTTTTTGTTGTTTTAAAGTTTTCATCAAATTTTCTCATAAAATATTTAATTTTATGAGAAAAACACTTATTAACTACTTACATATGAAAAATGTTGTTCTGTAAGTAGTTCAACTTGTAAAATATAGTTTTGCTTGTAGATATTACTTCAAAAATTTTCATAGGCTACATTATGAACACATCTATTAATATACTGATATTTTTTTCATTTTATTTTATTTTCTAATATTGATACTCTTATAATCCTGATACAACCCCTTCTTAAAAGAAAGCCATTCTTAAAGTAATAAATAAGTTATACACATACACATTAATTAAGTAAATGAGTTCATCAAAAGTTCTCTTGAAAATATTGTTAAAATATGTACAATAAACTAACAAATTTGCATAATAAATAAATACAGATTCTCAACTTATGTTACCTGAAATGCATCAATATAATTTCAATAAATATTTGCTCATTGTATTGGAAAGGTAATTTGGTTATACTTAGATTAAGAATTGTATTAAAAAGTA
>NW_012101821.1:4501163-4508192 GCF_000951045.1 Mandrillus leucophaeus | reverse complement strand
AAAAATCCTGTCAATATATTTTTATTTATGTGTACATTACTATATAACTTTGACCATGGTAAGTTTACAAACGCCAATTATGAGTAAAGTATTTTCAAGATTTCTGCAAGTTTTTATTACCCACTTAAGAAACAAAGTCATCCTCATTATCTATGGAGATTGGTTCTAACTCTCTTGATGACACCAAAATTTGTGGATGTTCAAGGCTCTTATGTAAAATGGTGTAGTATTTGCACATGTTTCCATATACTTTAAGTCATCTCTAGATTATTTATAATACCTAATACCATATAAATTCTATGTAAATAGTTGTTATACCATACATTTTAGGCTATAATGACGAGAAAAGTTTGCATATGTTCAGTATAGAAGCAACTATGTAGGGCTAACTATATTTTCAATCTGCAGTTGGTTGAATCTGTGGATTAGGAACTCGAGAATAAAGAGGGCCAATTGTATCATTTCCCACTGGTCACTATCAAGAGTAAAGAAAAAATAATCAGTGGAGATTTTATAAAAATGGATGTTTCTGGACTCAATAGACTAGAAAGAAAAAGTAGCACTGTGGTAAGAGTCTTTGTGTATTTGAAAAATATAATGAACAAAAGTAAATCTTCCTTAAAGATAATAGGCAAACATATTTTTTTAAATTTTTTATGTTTATATATTTAGGGGGTACAAATGCAGACTTCTTACATGCATATATTGCATATTGGTGAAATCTGGGCTTTTAGTGTACCCATCACCCAAATAGTGAACATTGTAACTAACAGGTAACTTTTCACCTCTCATCTTCCTCCCATGCTCCCACCTTATGGGCTTTCCAATGTCTATTACTCCATTCTGTGTGTTCATGTGTACCCATTGTTTAGCTTCCATTTGTAAGTGAGAGCATGGAGTATTCAACTTTCTAGGTTTCTGAGTTATGTCACCTAGGACAATATCCTCCAGTTCTATTCACGTTGCTGCAAAAGACATGATTTCATTCTTTTTTTATGGCTGAAAAGTATTCCGTGGTGTGTGTGTGTGATAAACACATAAAACATTTTCTTTATCCAGTCCTCTACTGATGGAAATTGGGGTTGATTCCATATCTTTGCTATTGTGAATAGTGCTGCAATAAACATTTGAGTGCATGTATCTTTTGATACGATGATGTCTTTCATTTTGGGTATATATCCAGTAGCGGGATTGCTGGGTCAAATGGTAGCTCAATATTTACTTCTTTGACACATCTCCATACTGTTTTCCATAGAGATTGTATTATTTTACATTCCCACAAACAGTGGGAGAAATGTATTGGTAAAAATGTATTGAATAGAACATTTAAATATTTGTAAATGCACTGACTAATAAGTCTATAGAAAACCATCTCTAACGACTATGTTAGGGAAAACCGTGGAGCAAGAGAATATCAGCCACATAGTAATATTTTTATATAGTGTTATGAAACAGGAATTGGAGTCTATTTCAACCAAAGCTAAGACATTTCTCTTGGCCCTCAGAAAATGCTAAACATACTTAATAGATGCAACGAAAGTAGGAATATGGGTGCAGATATCATAATTATATGTGTAATACTCTCAATTGAGTACACAAATTTATATGTGTGTTCACTCCAAAATAAATTGTGTATCCATTGTGTATGAATGTATGTACATATATACGTATTTCCATGAACCATGATATAAATTTGTTAATTATCAGTATATTAGTATACTGTGTAGTTTGGCTAAATGCACACACATATAAATCTATGTTAATTTCAATGTTTAAAAAAATTTCTGTTTCAAGTCTTTTTATAAATCTATATCAATTTTAATATGATTGAATAATATTGTATACATGTGGCTGCATACATTTACAAATTTGAGTTCTTAGGTCATATACATATTTTAATAGCAGCATAGCAACATAGACTGAAATAGAATACTAAGCTTCATATCTGCCTAAAATCCAATAACACGTGCTTAGATAGGGCATCCTCCTGTTTGGGAGCAGGTTCAAACAACAGGCACAACTGCAGCTTTACTTCTAAATAGAAAATCAAATTGAGGGAATTACAGTGATTTTAATGAATATTTCTCTATCTTGATGAATTACTCTGCTTTACTTTAGAAGTTTATTTCAGTCTAAGTAACTGAGATTGATTATCCTCTATCTGCCATCTGTTCCCATTTGCCATTACCACGGCATCCAAAATTACTTTGAACATATTTCAAAGCATTTTACAATGTTCATGCTTTAGCTTACATTTTAAATTGTATGCTGTGAAAAACATATAGATATCGTGTATTCCATTAATAATGCATCACAAAAGGGTAGTAATTTGGCAAATATTACTAATCAAATATTTGAATAATATTAAAATTGATTTTGTGTTAAATCAGCAATGAATTCCTTTCTTAAAAGACTTAGAGAATTTAAGGGAGATATCACCTGACTTTGAGAAAGTATAACACATGATAGATGTAAATATGGATGTTAAATATGAGCATATATGTGTATATCCCTGTATACATGCATACACATACACACATATGTGTGCATTCATATGTTTGTGTATATGTATACATATTTGTGTATGTGTATGCATGTGTGTTTGCTTGCATATATATACATATATATACTTTCAATTGCTGTAAAAAATTACCATAAACTAAGTGGTTTAAAACAACACAAATTGTTGTTCATGTCTGACTCCTAGAACTGTAAGACTCTAGGAGTCAACATTCTAACATGGGTCTCATTTGGCCAAACTCAATACATCAGCAGGACTGCACTCTTTCCTGGAGATTCTAAGAGAGAATATATTTTTTTGTCTTTTCTATTGGCCACCTACATTATTTGACTTGTGACTCCTTCTTTCATTTTCAAAACCAGCAATGTTGGGGAGAGTTCTCATGCTGCTATCTCTCTAGTTCTGTAGATAGAGAAGATTTTTTTCTTTTAAGGGTTCAAGTGATACATTGGACTCAACTGGAATGTCCAGAATAATCTTTCTATCTATATATACTTAAGTTTAACTGTGTCTGCAAAGACTCTTTTGATATGTAAAATAACATATTCAGTAATTCTGAGGATTGGGGTATGGATCTCTTTGGGGGCATTATTTTGTACACATCCCCCATAGAATATGAGTTCTATCCAGTGCTATCAAAGGCCATTTGATGTAAAACTTGAAATTACAAGTGCCACTTTTAAGCTTAAGATGATTCATGCAATACAGCACACATTGTATATTTTACATATGTTTGGTCTCCATAAACTATCATATTTACAAAGAAACACCAATTTGTGACCTTAATATCAAATTGTTAACAATAAGACATAGACTAGGAAGAGATATATTTAATCAGGGGAATCTTAAGATCTCCAAACAGAAAATTGTCAACAATACATTATACTGCACACTTGTCTGAAAGAAAGACAATAAGAAAAAAATAGGGGTGTAGTAATCTTCTGTATATTTTGCTTAGGAATATTGTTTTTAAATTAATATCATGTGTGCATAAATGTGTGTATATGTGCACACACACACACATATATATATATAAAATGAATGTTTAACATTTCTCAAAACTATAACCAGTTATATAAATCCTGGTAGGTCTACTTTTAATATCATCTGTTTTGTTACTTTGACCTACTTTTCTATTCTTGTATATATACCAGTATCATAATTTGTGTAAGTATTTTATACTCCCATATTTTTCTACCATTTATAATATTATCAGAAATGTCAACTTATTAAAATTAAATTTTTAAAGAATTTAAAACTTTACATTAAAACTTACAGAACATTGTCCAAAGAAAGTTTGCAAGACAAAAAAAGTAGATATATAATCATGCTGATAAATCAGAAAACTCAACCATTTAGATTCATGTCTTCCCCAAATTGAATGCAACTCCAATTAAAATATCAGCATTTTTCAAAGCTGACTATGTAATTCTAAATTTCATTTAGAAATGTAAAATAACCAGAATAGTTATCAAAATATGAAAGAAGAACAGTATCAGCTAACTCTGTCACCTAATATCAAAATTTACTTGAAATTTTTACTATGTAAGAAGCATGAATTTGGCAAAATGATAAGCTAAGAGATTAAATAAACCAAATAGAGATACAAATACAGACCTACACATATGTAAAAAATTAAATTTGAGCTGGATCATAGGTAAAACTAAAATATAAAATAATATACCTAAGAAATAAAAAACCCAAAAAGTATATATTTATGACCTTCAATAATGTATATATTTATTGATAAGATACAAAAAGGATTAACTGTGAAAGAAACATTTATAAATTTGACTTTATTAAAATTGAGATTTTTGGTCACCAAAAGGCATGACTGAAAAGGGAAGTCAGGACTCGTATCAAGATTATATAATGTATACCTACAAATAAATAGCCAATAGTCATACAACACAATTGAAGAAAAAACAGCAAACATTTTAAATCTCATTTCATGAACGAATAAATGCAGAATACCTGTAAGCATATGTAATGATTCTCAATATCATTAGTCATCAGGAATATGCAAATTAAAGTCTCTATTAAATACTAATACACCTATCAGAGGGCTTTTTAAAAATTTTAATCACAATATCGACTTTGATGAAAATGTGGGGTAACTGAGACTCTGATATACTGCTTTTAATGTTAAGTGTTACAACCACTTTTGAAAACTACAAAAAATATATATACTAATGCTAAATATATACATTTCTTATGACTCAATTATCTCGCTTCTATATATATGTACAGAAACAAGCACCTATGTACACCAAAGATGTATAGAAGAAAGTTAGTAATTTATTTATAGTATTTATTTATAATAGCCTCAAAGTAGAAAAACTTAATCCCCGTGACTGTGCTACAGAACAATCAGTACATCCCAAGTACTCTTGTTAATTAAAGTATACTAGTCCCACATGGCTGACTGGCTTTGTCACTGACTGATGGCAGAGCTCCAGGGCCTTGAGTGAACATAGGCAGTAGCCAGAGAGTAGTTGTAGCAGGTCTTGGGTGAGATCCAGTGCTGCACTGGCTTCAGGTTTAATCCAGTGTAGTCATAGATGTGGTGGCCAAAGGAGTGCTTGTGTCACTTCGCCCTCAGCTTTAGGTAGCTCAGAACAGAAAGACAGACTCTGTTTTGGATAAATTAATGAAACAGAACAAGGGTCCCTGCATGGTAATCCAGCTAATTCTCCCATTTTTTTTTATTGGCAGAATTGTATTATTTTTTTTCTGTGGGTATTTGATTTTAACAATATTATATATTCATTCTGTGATGGTAACAACTTTCACATCATTTGTAGGACTACTTTTCTCAATTGACTCATAACAAAGGCACAATCCAAAAGGGTACACTAATTCTACAATAACAGTTTTGAACAAATGTGGGCAAAGGACCAATCTGCAGTATTAAATAGAAAACATTTAAGTATGCATTAACTTGAATATATTTTCATTCCATACAATATTTTTACTTTTCAACATTGTCTCATGTTACTATGATGGCAGTTTCAGGTGCCTGATGAGTTATTCCTAATATCCATTCAACATATAACAATTATAATTAAGCATTCATATACTGAATAGCCAAAGGAACCTAGATTTTTTAATATCTCTGATACATTAAATGAATTCTTCTGCTAATTCATTTACTTTTCCATTTCAGTTAATCTTCTGAAATTAAATGCTTTTTCTTCTCCTTACAGAATCGAGTAACTCAGCTATTTTACTTTGGATACTTGTTAATTTAACCAAGGATTATTAAACAAATTGAAGAAAAGCCCTCCAATCATAGTGCTTAAAGGCAATATAACACATAAAATGTTACAATCAGGCTGACTTGTTTCCTTGATGGAAATTTTTGGTCTCAAAAGAAACAGTAGGTATTTAAAGAAACTGAAGCAACATACAACTATTTCGTCTGGTTAAAAAAAGAACCATTTTGAGACGCTGTTCTGCAGCTTATAAAGAACAGCATATAAAATTAAGTGTTAAAACACCAAAAACAGATGTTATTTTTAAGCATTTGCTAAGTTAGAATCCTTTCTCATGAGTCTCGGAATATTTGGAATGTATTTAGAGGCATCAAAATATAATTATGGGAATAAACCAATAAATCAACATTTTTATTCTATGCAGTTTTACAAATCTAGATCTTCAGGGTCACAAAGACACTAAGCTTTAGTGTCTTATTCCTTTTAGTACTAAAGTATCATGTTACTTCCCTGCCTAACTATTTCATGACGTGCAGGTTTGTTATATAGGTATATATGTGCCATGGTAGTTTGCTGCACCTATTGACCCATCCTCTAAGTTCCTTCCACTCACCCCTCACCACACAACAGGCCCTGGTGTGTGATGATTCCCGCTCTGTGTCCATGTGTTCTCATTGTTCAACTTCCACTTATGAGTGAAAATCTGACAAAGGTCTAATATCCAGAATTTACAATGAACTTAAACAAATTTACAAGAAAAAAGCAAACAACCCCATCAAAGTGTGTGAAGCATGTGAACAGATACTTCTTAACAGAAGACATTTATGTGGCCAACAAACATATGTTAAAAAACTCAACATCACTGATCATTAGAGCAATGCAAATCAAAACCACAATGAGATACCATCTCATTCCAGGCAGAATGATGAGAAAAAGTTGAGAAACAATAGATGCGGTTGAAGCTGTGGATAAATTAGAATGCTTTTACACTGTGGGAATGTAAATTACTTCAACCATTGTGGAAGACAGTGTGGGGATTCCTCAAGGATCTAGAACCAGAAATATCATTTAACCCAGCAATTCCATTACTGTATATATACACACAGGAATTTAAATTATTCTACTATAAAGATTAGACTAGATCAAGAAAATGTGGGACATATACACCATGGAATACTATTCAACCACAAAAAGAAATGATATCATATCCTTTGCAGGGATGTGGATGAAGCTGGAAACTATCATCCTCAGCAAACTAACACAGGAACAGAAAATCAGATCTTTTTTTTTTAA
>NW_012101821.1:4490512-4496168 GCF_000951045.1 Mandrillus leucophaeus | reverse complement strand
TTTTAAGTGAAATAATCAAATTCTATATAAAATATTACATTACTAACCTAACCTTATCTAACTTAAAACAGGAAAAAATGTTTGAGGATATTTTACATATTACTAATTTAAAAAATTGGTTCACTTACTGAAATCATAACGTTTTTGTAATATAAAAGGGATTTGCAGATTGAAAAGAAGCTATGAATAAAATATCAAAATACCAGTTATTATAGCTTGCCACATAATTTAGCCTTTTTTGTATTTCACCATTCCTTTTTAAAAATGTATTAAAATATCACCTAGTGTGTTATTTTATATTAATATTTGAGGTTCCATTATTTTTATTTGATTTTTTTTTGACCCAAAGAAATATGTACCAATTGATTAGGAATGGAAAAATATGATATTATTTTTCTTTGAAAATATGTATCTCATTTTTGTGCTCTTTACAGCTACTACTGAGCAAGAGGCTATTTTAAAATATTGTGAAGTCTTTATTTTGTATAATAAACAACATTCTGTAAGTCATCGCTCTTGTGATCTAGTTAGAAATTTCATGATATTTGATCAGGAATTAAGAGTGAGATGTATAGATTAGTATAAAAAGCCTGCATTATCATGAAAAGCCTCTATAGATTAGAAGAGACTATTGTCATCAATGTAATTCGTATACATTCAAAGTGGTCTTCAGTATTGGATTTTCTTTGGAAATCTATATTCTTGGAGAGTTACCAACAATTTTAGTACATACAAAAGAGAGCATAAGAATCAGTGAAATTAAGCCACTTGAACATCAGTTCATTTGTTTTACAGAATTCTAGAGTGAGACAAGTTCTTCAGGTCTAATATATGAAGATTTCCTGTGCAAAATATTTGTTTTGTATTCATTCAAAACTGAGAGAACATTCCCAGTCAAGATGGCCAAACAGGAGCAGCTCCAGCCTGCAGCTCCCAGCGAGACCAATGCAAAAGTTTGCTGATTTCTGCATTTCCAACTGAGGTACCCAGCTTATCTCATTGGACTGGTTAGACAGTGAGTGCAGCCCATGGAGGGCAAGCAGATGTAGGTTGGGCCATTGCCTCACCCAAGAAGCACAAGGTGCTGGGGAATTTCCTCTCCTAGCCAAAGGAAGCCTTGAGGGACCTTGCTGTGAGGGACAGTGCTATCTGGCCCAGATACTATGCTTTCTCCATGGTCTTCACAACCTGCAGACCAGGAGATTCCCTCGGGTGCCTACACCACAAGGTCCCTGGGTTTCAAGCACAAAACTGGGTGGCTGTTTGGGCAGACACTGAGCTAGCTGCAGGAACTTTTTTCCTGCCCCAGGGGGCCTGGAATGCCAGCAAGACAGAACTGTTCACTCCCCTGGAAAGGGGGCTGAAGCCAGGGAGCCAAGTGTTCTTTCTCAATGGATCCCACCCCCATGGAGCCCAGCAAAGATCCACTGGCTTGAAATTCTCACTGCTAACACAGCACTCTGACGTCAGCCCGAGACTCTAGAGCTTGGTGGGGAGAATGGGGGACTGCCATTACTGAGGCTTGAGTAGGTGGCTTTCCACTTACAGTGTAAACAAAGCCACAGGGAAGTTCAGACCGGGTGGAGCCCACTGCAGCACCACAAAGCCTTTGTAGCTAGACTGCCTCTCCAGATTCCTCCTCTCTGGGCAGGGCATTTCTAAAAGAAAGGCAGCAGCCCCTGTCAGGGGCTTATAGATCAAACTCCTATCTCCCTGGGACAGAGAAACTGGGGGAAAGGGCAGCTGTGGGCACAGATTCAGTAGACTTAAACGTTCCTGCCTGCTGGCTCTGAAGAGAGTAGTGGATTACCCAGCACAGCGCTGAAGCTCTGCTAAGGGACAGACTGCCTCCTTTTGTGGGTCCCTAACCCCCATGCCTCCTGATGGGGACTCACCTCCCAGCAGTGGTCAACAGACACCTCATACAGAAGAGCTCTAGCTGGCATCTGGTGGGACAAAGCTTTCAGAGGAAGGAGCAGGCAGCAATCTTTGCTGTTCTGTAGTCTCCGCTGGTGATATCCAGGCAAACAAGGTCGGGAGTGGACCCTTAGCAAATTCCAGCAGACATTCCGAAGAGGGGCCAGACTGTTAGAAGGAAAACTAACAAACAGAAAGCAATAGCATGAACATCAACAAAAAGAATGACCATACAAAAACTCCATCTGAAGGTCACCAACGGCAAAGACCAAAGATAGATAAATCCATGAAGATGAGGAAAAACCAGCGCAAAAAGGCTAAAAATTCCAGAAACCAAAATGTCCTTTCTCCTCCAAAGGATCACAACTCCTCACCAGCAAAGGAACAAAACTGGATGGAGAATGAGTTGTACAAATTGACAGAAGTAGGCTTCTGAAGGTTGGTAATAAACAACTCCTCTGAACTAAAGGAGCATGTTCTAATCCAATGCAAGAAAGCTAAGAACCTTGATAAAAGGTTAGAGGAATTGCTAACTAGAATAACCAGTTTAGAGAACACAAATGACCTGATGGAGCTGAAAAACACACCACAAGAACTTTGTGACGCATACACAAGTATTGATGACTGAATCAATCAAGCAGAAAAAAGGATATCAGAGATTGAAGATCCTCTTAATGAAATAAAGCCTGAAGACATGATTAGAGAAAAAAAAATGAAAATGAATGAGCAAACCCTCCGAGAAATATGGGACTATGTAAAAAGACCAAACCTACATTTGATTGGTGTACCTGACAGTGACGAGAAGAATGGAACCAAGTTAGAAAACACACTTCAAATTCTTATCAAGGAGAACTTCCCCAAATTAGTAAGACAGGCCAACGTTCAAATTCAGGAAATACAGAGAACACCACTAAGATACTCTTTGAGAAGAGCAACCACAAGACACATAATTGTCACATTCACCAAGGCTGAAATGACGGAAAATATGTTAAGGACAGCCAGACAGAAAGGTCAGGCTACGCACAAAGGGAAGCCCATCCAACTAACAGCGAATCTCTCTGCAGAAACCCTACGAGCCAGAAGAGATTGAGGGCCAATATTCATCAATCTTAAGGAAAAGCATTTTCAACCCATAATTTCATATCCAGCCAAACTAAGCTTCATGAGTGAAAGAGAAATAAAATCCTTTACAGACAGGCAAATGCTGAGGGATTTTGTCACCACTAGGACTACCTTACAAGAGCTCCAGAAGGAAGCACTAAATATGGAAAGTAAAAACCAGTATCAGCCAGTGCAAAAATAAACCAAAATGTTAATACCATCGACACTATGAAAAAATTGCATTCACTAATGGGCAAAAGAACAGGCTAGCATCAAAAAAAAAAAAACAGGTTCAAATTCACATATAACAATATTAATCTTGAATGTAAATGAGCTATGTGCCTCAATTAAAAGGCACCGACTGGCAAATTGGATAGAGCCAAGACCTATCGGCCTGCTGTATTCAGCAGAACCATCTCATGTGCAAAGACACACATAGGCTCAAAATAAAGGGATGAAGAAGGTTTACAAAACAAATGGAAAGAAAAAAAATAAAATAAAAATCAGGGGTTGCAATCCTAGTCTATGATACAGCAGACTTTAAACCAACAAAGACCAAAAAAGGCAAAGAAGGGCTTTATATAATGGTAAAGGGATCAATGCAACAAGAAGAACTAAGTATCCTAAATACATATGCACCCAATACAGGAGCACCCACATTCATAAAGCAAGTTCTTAGAGACCTACAAAGAGACTTAGACTCTCACACAATCCCACGTCAATATTAGACAGATCAACAAGACAGAAAATAAACAGGAATATTCAGGACTTGAACTCGGCTCTGGACCAAGCAGACCCAATAGACATCTACAAAAGTTTCCACCCCAAATCAACAGAAGATACATTCTTCTCAGCACCACATCGCACTTATTCCAAAATTGACCATGTAGTTGGAAGTAAAACATTCCTCAGCAAATGCAAAAGAACAGAAATCAAAACAGTTTGTCAGACCACAGTGCAATCAAATTAGAGCTCAGGATTAAGAAACTCACTCAAAACCGCGCAACTACATGGAAACTGAACAACCTGCTCCTGATTGACTACTGCGTAAGTAATGAAATTAAGGCAGAAATAAATAAGTTATATGAAACCAATGAGAACAAAGAACCAATGTACTAGAATCTTTACGACACAGCTAAGGCGGTATTTAGAGAGAAATTTATAGCACTAAAAGCCCACAGGAGAAAGCAGGAAAGATCTAAAATCACGCCCTAACATCACAGTTAAAAAACTAGAGAAGCAAAAGCAAACAAATTCAAAGCTAGCGGAAGTCAAGAACTAACTAAGGTTAGAGCAGAACTGAAGGAGATACAGACGTGAAAATCCCTCCAAAAAAATCAAGGAATCCAGGAACTGGTTTTTTGAAAAGATTAACAAAATAGACCACTAGCCAGACTAATAAAGAGGAAAAGAGAGAAGAATCAAATAGACACATTAAAAAAAAAAATGATAACGTGGAGATAACCAATGATCCCACAGAAATACAAACTACTATCAGAAAACACTATAAACACCTCTATGCAAATAAACTAGAAAATCTAGAAGAAATAGATAAATTCCTGGACACATACACCCTCCCAAGACTAAACCAGAAAGAAGTCGAATCCCTGAATAGACCAATAACAAGTTCTGAAATTGAGACAGCGATTAATAGCCTACCAAACAAAAAAAAAACCCGTGACCAGATGGATTCACAGCTGAATTCTATCAGAGGTACAAGGGGGAGCTGGTACCATTCCTTCTGAAACTATTCCAAACAATAGAAAAAGAGGGACTCCTCCCTAACTCATTTTATGAGGCCAGCATCATCTTGATACCAAAACCTGACAGAGACACAACACCAAAAAATTTGAGGCCAAATCCCTGATGAACATTGGTACAAAAATCTTCAATAAAATACTGGCAAACCAAATCCAGCAGCATATTTAAAAAGCTTATCAACCACAATCAAGTTGGCTACTTCCCTAGGATGCAAGACTGGTTCAACACACACAAATTAATAAATGTAATCCATCACATTAACAGAACCAATGACAAAAACCACATGATTATCTCAATAGATGCTGAAAAGACCTTTGATAAAATTCAACAGCCTGTCATGCTAAAAACACTCAATAAACTAGGTATTGATAGAACATATCTCAAAATAATAAGAGCTATTTATGACAAACCCACAGCCAATATCATACTGAATGGGCAAAAACTGGAAGCATTCCCTTTGAAAACCAGTACAAGACAAGGATGCTGTCTCCCACCACTCCTATTCAACATAGTTCTTGAAGTTCTGGCCAGGGCAGTCAGGCAAGGGAAAGAAAGCACATTCAAATAGGAAAAGAGGAAGTCAAACTGTCTTTGTCTGCAGATGACATGATTGTTTATTTAGAAAACTCCACTGTCTCAGCCCCAAAACGTCACAACCTGATAACTTCAGCAAAGTCTCAGGATACAAAATCAATGTGCAAAAATCACTAGCATTCCTATATACCAATAATAGCCAAACAGAGAGTCAAATCATGAGTGAACTTCCATTCACAATTGCTAAAAAGATAATAAAATACCTAGGAATCCAACTTACAAGAGATGTGAAGGACCTCTTCAAGGAGAACTACAAACCACTGCTAAAGGTTTTTATGGTTTT
>NW_012101821.1:4466036-4490277 GCF_000951045.1 Mandrillus leucophaeus | reverse complement strand
GGTCAAAAGTAATTTATAGATTCAGTGCTATCCCCAACAAGCTACCGCTGACTTTCTTCACAGAATTAGAGAAAACTACTTTAAATTTCATATGGAACCAAAAAAAAACCCTGTATAGCCAAGACAATCCTAAGCAAAAGGAACAAAGCTGGAGGCATTATGCTACCTGACTTCAAACTATGCTACAAAGCTACAGTAACCAAAACAACATGGTACTGGTACCAAAACAGATATATAGACCAACGGAACAGAACAGAGACCTCAGAAATAACACCACACATCTACGACCATCTGATCTTTGACAAACCTGACAAAAACAAACAATGGAAAAAAGATTTCCTATTTAATAAATGGTGTTGGGAAAACTGGCTAGCCATATGCAGAAAATGGAAACTGGACCCCTTCCTTACACCTTATACAAAAATTAACTCAAGATGGATTAAAGATTTAAACATAAGACCCAAAACCATAAAACCCCTAGAAGAAACCTTAGGCAATACCATTCAGGCACAGGCAAAGACTTCGTGACTAAAACATCAAAAGCAACAGAAGCCAACATTGACAATCGGGATCTAATTAAACTAAAGAGCTTCTGCACAACAAAAGAAACTAACATCAGAGTGAACAGGCAATCTACAGAATGGGAGGAATTTTTTGCAATCTATGCATCTGGAAAAGGGCTAATATCCAGAATCTACAAGGAACTTAAACAAATTTACAAGAAAAAAATCAAACAATCCTATCAAAAAGTGGGCCGATAATATGAATAGACACTTTTCAAAGTAAGACATTGATGCAGCCAACAAACATATGAAGAAAAGCTCATCATCTCTGGTCATTAGAGAAATACAAATCAAAACCACGATGAGATACCATCTCACACCAGTTAAAAAGGTGACCATTAAAAAGACAAGAAGCAACAGATGCTTAAGAGGATGTGGAGAAATAGGAATGCTTTTACACTGTTGGTGGGAGTGTAAATTAGTTCAACAATTGTGGAAGACAGTGTGGCAATTCTTCAAGGATCTAGAACTAGAAATACTATTTTCCTCAGCAATCTCATTACTGAGTATACACCCAAAGGATTATAAATCATTCTGCTATCAACACACATGCACACGTATGTTTATTGCAGCACTATTCGCAATAGCAAAGACTTGGAACAAACCCAAATGCCCATTAATGTTAGACTGGGTAAAGAAAATGTGGCACATATACACCATGGAATCCTATGCAGCCATAAAAAAAGATTGAGTTCATGTCCTTTGCAGGGACATGAATGAAGCTGGAAACCATCACACTCAGCAAACTAACACAGGAACAGAAAACAAAACGCTACATGTTCTCACTCATAAGTGGGAGTTGAACAATGAGAACATAGGGAACAGGGAGGGGAACGTTGCACACCGGGGCCTGTCAGGGGGTGGGGCACTAGGGGATTGATAGTATTTGGAGAAATACCTAATGTACATGATGGGTTGATGGATGCAGCAAATCACCATGGCACATGTATACCTATGTAACAAACCTAGACATTCTGCACATGTATCCCAGAGCTTAAAGTAAAATAAATAAATAAATAACCGAGAAAATTATCTAAAAGTAGAAAATATCAAAAATTCTAATTTCCAATAAAAAATAGAAATTTGCAAAATACAACAGAACTCTGCAGTATTATTTGTTAAGGCAATGAGATTGGAAGTGTTATCTTTTGAAAACAACCATAAGCAACTGAACAATATGCAACAGTTCTTTTTAAGTGAGAGGGCTACTATCAAAAATAAATTTTTATATTGATTATATTACTATTGTAATGGAAACATGATAATTCTTACTAACTTAGGCAGAAATGCTAGTAAGATTGTAAATTTAGGGATTGTAGTAATACTATATGAGAGTCTTATTTTTCAAAGTGCTACGCTGCCAAATTAAATCTTGAATGGAAATTGATGTTTCATTTGATTCTGTAATTATTGACTTTGTCATGAACTTGCTACTCACTGAAGATAGTTATAAATGATTGCCCAGCTGTTGATGGCAGGTAGAGAAGTTGCAAATTGAGCAATAGTTTCAACCTCCTATTCAGGATTCTCTGAATGAATGCTGTAGAAATGATATGGGCTGGCATTTTGAGCCTTATTTATAATCACTACACAATCTCAGCCATTCAAGACAATTTTTTATATGATCACAATTGAATATTACTAATTAAAAGTTATAAAATGAGCATGCCACTTTAAAATAAAAAGTCCCACTTAAGAGTGAGAACATGCGGTGGTTTTTATTTTATTTTAAAATTAAAAGTCTTATACTTTTCTTCTTTGGTATCTAAAAATCTATATTTTAATTGGTGGAAAATTCTTAAAAATGAATGACTATTTACTCATAAAGTAATAAAAAAGCACTAAGAATTACATTAATATTGTATATTGTTCTAAAACATTTGTGACTGCAGCCTGAAATTTCCTATAAAAATATGTATTTTCTGCAATGTGGAGTGAAAGGTAAATCTTGCCAGACAAGAGGGGAGTAAATTCTGAAATATTTGTACCCAATGTATATTTAACAATATAAATTGTAGGCTGGCTTAAATGTTTAAAACACATTTAAAATTATGTTATGGCTTTATGTTCTGAGATTATTAATTCGCTATAAATGTGTATATTTTAAGCTAGAATTGTTCTTTTTTGCTGAAATAAAACATCTTTTTGCCTATAGTATTGAATATATATATTTATTTTTGTCTGCAAAACATCAGTATTATTTGTAAGAAACATCAGTTACCAAGTGAAATAATACAAGGTAAAATAATTAGGAAATAGATAATCTAGTTAGACTACCATTTTCTGATAGCAAAACAATAGATTTTACTTTCTCTTCAAATTTAGTGAGCTCACAAGAACATGGATTACCTGTAAATCATTTAGGCTTTAGGCTTCTTTGGATTTGGAGTTACGATGTTCTTTTTATATTATGTTAAGACTATGTGGAGTTGAATAGTGACCTAATGATTATTTCTCCAATTAGGTTTGTCATTAATTTATTGCATTTTAGTAAGATTTCTATTTGTCTTTTGCTCCCCAACAATAAGCCAGATTCTATTTCTTGACAGAAGGCTTAGACGACAGAAGCAACTAACACTTCTGTCTGTTTATGACACTCATTTGAATGATGTATTCATGAGTTGGCAGAGGTGCAGCCATATAGCCTGGCATAGCTGATTATAATGTCTTAGCAAATGAAGAGAGCCCTAGGGCATTAAAAATTCTCAGCCATTAATATTGGTTTTGCCACAAGGCAGTTACATAAACTGACAGTTTGGAAGAGGCATTACTCCTTGCATACTCATACACTGATTACCTCTGAAATATCATTAATATTACTAAGTTCTCAGTTACTCATAGTCTAATATAAAGAGTCAGCCTTCCACTGTGGAAGCAGAATACATAAACAGATTTTCTTGGTGTTAATATGATTTCTACCACAATGCAATTTATCAGAATAAACATTTTTCTTTAAACAAAAATGATGAAAATATAGTAAAAAGAGTGAGTTTTTCTTCCCAGTATAAATGATACAATTAACTACAATTTTGCCTATGAAAATGTTTTGTAAATACAATAAAACTGTAATTAAAGATCACATAGATCATGTTTCCAAATTTTAGTCTTTAGAACTTGTCAACCTAAACAACATACAGACAGAGGCTACCTAAAAGAAAAAATGTGTATTCGGAAATAAATCACTGCAGTATAAATACACATTCCATAGTAACCTATGCACATATTTAGGAGGTGAAAGGAAGAAAGAAGTTTTTGAAGAAGAAAAATTAGGAGGATTAATCAATTGTTTTGAAATAATTATTATTGTGTACAAAGATCAGTAGCAAGAATGATGCCAGTTCGAGATTCAACATGGAATTGGAGGGCAGGTATCTTTGCAAAAATGCTTTTTGTAAAAAGTTGCAATGGCTTTTGTGCAAAGTTGTGTTTTTTTCAGTTCTTTGTGATCGTTTTTGTTATCACTCATACAAGCATGAGAACCCTCTCTCATGGGCTTCCCTGGCTCTCTTTGTCAGGGTTTTCTCAACATTAGTGACTGCATTTTAATTCTGACAAATTTCACAAATTATATAAGGTTTCTTACAAAAAGAATTTGAACTTAGAGGTCATTAAGAATTTTAATAAAAGTAAATTCTGTTAGAACACTAAATAAAATTTTTCTATTAAAAATGTTTTAAAACAAGATGACATCTTATGTAACAGCACATAACAATGCTAAAATTGTTACATTAAGAACACTTTACAATAAGTATACTGTAGATAATATTTAATACTAGTTACATGTTGATAAGAAATGTGAAACTAAGAAGTTGCTGAAGTATTCAAAATTAATAATTTAAAGGCCACAATTATATATTTCAATAATTAGAGTTACCCAATTAACCCCAATTTTCTGAAATATCAAGGGCAATATTGGAATCAATCATTTGAAATAAATTGGGTACCAATATCATATCTTAGGTATATTTTTAGATCCCATGGGGGAAGATAGGCTTTCTGCCACCACTTCTTAAGTTTTAGATCAGAGCTAATTTATTAATATAGCAAATTGAAGAACAAGGCTTTAAAAAGTGTGTACTCAGTCATCCAATAACCCGGTTGCAGCATCTGTCTGCCTATATATTAAATCTAAATTCTTGAATTATATTTTAATTGAATAATTACATCAATATCATATTCAAATCTTTTTTTATGGTTTTCATTCTCCATGCCCAAATTTGAGCAAAAGCAAGTAGATGAGAAAAAGACTGTTAACCATACTGATTATTCTTACTCTAAATAAATGACCACAAATCTTAGGCAAAACCTTTGAAATACCTTGCAATGCTTCTACTTTCTCTAATCAGTCATCACTTCTAATCTCTGAGAATGATCTTTTATGTCCTCTTTACTTTCTTAACTCTTTCGACTCAGGACATTGCTTTGTATTTCAATGAGAAAATTTAAGCAAACAAGCGAGCTACTTCATGTTCTCAGCAGCAGATCCACTAATCTGACTAAAGCAATACATGTATTAGCTGCTCTCTTGCTAGAACTGCTGAACTTCCTCGATGTGCCATGAATCCCGTGTACTCTTGAAATCGAGGGAAATAGCTCTTATAATGCTTTATGTATAGTCCTACTTCATCAAATTTTTCTTTCTTTTGCCTAATAACCCTTATCCCATACTATATAAATAAATTTCCTAGAAACTATACCTACACCTCCAGATGTTTCCTCATTAGTCAGTTTATAACAAAACTTCTCCAAAAATGTATACATAACATTTCTCACTTATTTATCTTCCTGTTTCTTATTAACTAAATCCAGGACTTGTTTTCTCTACCACTCCACTGAAACTTGTGTATCAAATTTAAGAACAGCTTGCATCTTGGCCAGTCTGAAGTCCAATACTTTTACATTACATTACCTGATCTCCCAGGAGCATCAATGTCTCCTTCCTGAAATACTTTATTTGCATGATTTCCTTGCCACAGCAGTGTCCTTATATTTTTTCCCTTATCTGGCTGTTCATGAAATGAGATATTGAGCTGGTCAATTAAGGTAACCTGCCAAAATGAAAGTATCAAGTCAGTCTTTATTTGCTTATGGTGACAGTGCAAGCAAGGAGCAAATGAGGGAGGCACCAGCTCCCAGTATTACATATTTTTTTTTTTTTTCCAGTGTAATTGCACTGTGTTAAGATCTGGTGGATTCAGCACAAACAGGGAAAATCGCTTTACTGTGAAAAAGTCCTGAACAGAAGGCCTTTTAATGGATCTGTGGGGCAGAGGGAGAAAGATAGGAAAGAGCTAGGAGTAGAAAAATCCTAAGTAAAGAGGAAGAAAAGTACAAGACTCTGATAAAGGGTTTTTGGCAGAGGCACCTGAGAAGTGCTTTAACAAAGGCCTTAGATATGAGGGCCTCTGAATAATGGTGCCTGAGTTAACAAGGCAAATAAGTGTCTGAGCATGGTTTGCGAAGATAGGGAGAGAGTGCCTGAGCCTTTTACTGCAAATCTTTCCAATAAACATATAATGCATACCTAAACACCAAGTTTGGTGAGGGGAAGACAGCTTCCACCAACGAGGCCAGACAGACAAAGCTTTGCCATTACCTATGGTTAAGCCTGATAAACTACACATAAGATTTTACCCTGAAGCAAGACTCCTCAGCAAGCTGACTGA
Organism: Mandrillus leucophaeus; assembly: GCF_000951045.1. Taxonomy (NCBI): domain Eukaryota; kingdom Metazoa; phylum Chordata; class Mammalia; order Primates; family Cercopithecidae; genus Mandrillus; species Mandrillus leucophaeus. Next base: position 4,484,048 of record NW_012101821.1, on the reverse strand, counting down.
CCTTGCTTACACCCCACTCTCTGTGGTTCATTTTCCCAAAAGTGGTCAGGCAGAGTTTTTATTTTTATTTATTCATTTATTTATATTTATTTTTATTTTTCAGATGGAGTCCCTCTCTGTTGCTCAGCCTGGAGAGCAGTGGCATGATCTTGACTTATGCAACGTTGGCCTCCCAGGTTCAAGCAGTTCTCCTGCCTCAGCCTCCTGAGTAACTGGGATTACAGGTGCGTGCCACCATGCCCAGCCAGTAATTTTTAAATGTAATTATATCATAATGCAAATTCCTTACTATATATACAGGTTCTACATAACAAGGCCCTTGCCTACCTCTCTGACTCCGTTATCCCACTCTAACCACAGTGGCCTTTATCCTACAAGCATGCCACACTTGTATCTATCTAACCATCTTTATACCTTTCTGCTCAGAAAATATTTTCTCATAGTTTTCTTAATCATTCATGTCTTTGCTCAAATATTATCTTATCAAAGCAGTATTCTGTGACTACATGAAATAGTGTATCTACTTCCTATATTTATTGCTTTAATTTTATTCTTTAAATATAATGTGGTATCATATTACATATTTATTTGCTAACATTTTATTGTCTGTTTCATGAGAATATTTATTTTTATGAAGGCTAAAACTTTGCTGAATACTCATTGACTAAAACAATGCCTTATATATAGCCTATGGTTAATAAATGATAGCTAGATATATCAACAAATTGAGAAACATAGGTTCAGTTATGTTATCCTATTTCTTAAAGTCAGGAAGTTAATGCATAACAGTTTGCTCTCAAAATTTTAAATAAGAACAAAAGAATAATTGGAAAGGAACATAGTGAAACTATATGGTGGTATAGAAACTTAAGATTCTCCTGAGATTGATACCTACACCATTAATTTGGTTAATGTGCTTATGCTATCAACGTAATGTATTCCAAAAATAAGAATTTTCACCAAAAAAAAATCTCCATCCTAAGACAATTATATTAAGTTTGATACCATTAGTATTACCTCTTCTCTAGGTTCATGGGTACAGTTTGCAATTTCAGAAATGACCTTTATTGCAGTCCTTCCAAATGTAATTATAAACCCTACAATCCCTGTCACCTTTGCTTCCATGGTAAAGGTACACACAAGTAGACATGACAATCACAGGGTGGTTAAGCCATCCACTGGTTAGTTACTGCAGTTAGAAAATCACTTTATGTCATACTTGACCCTCTTTAAAGATATTGTTAATGCGTACCTCTTTTTATTAGTGAAAATTTCTTCGAATTTAATCCATTACTTTATTAGTCTTTAAGGTTTAGCCAACATTTCTCTATAAAAAGTTATATAGCAAATGCTTCAGCCTTTGTAGGTAATATAGTTTGTGTTGGAACTATTCCAGTTTGACACTGTAGTAAACAAAATGTCGTGGATAACTTGTAACTGAATGACCATATCTGTGTTCAAGAAAACATTACAAAAACAGGTTTCAAGCTCAATGTGTCCTGATAGTTGTAGTTTGCCATCCTCTACTCTTCTTTATCATGGACTTTCATAATGACAGGTGCTAATTTGTATCTGACTCCATCTTTTGACTTTTTCTTATCTTTTATGCTCTTCTAATTTCCCCACCTATCACATTACCAGCAAATTATCCTAACTTCTCAGACTATTCTTTAAAGGCTCTAACACTTGGCCCTCCCAGAAGATACTATTTCGAACCTTCCTCTTAAGTGAAGGTGTGGAAGTATATCATATGACACATACCTCTGAATAAAGAAATTAGTTTAGATTACATGTTGCTTCACACTGCTACTTCTAAACTATTACTTTTCTTTTTTAAACATTAAAGGAATTAATGGGTTAAAATACTATGGAAGGGAGCCTGTGTTGTTCACTTATTCATTCTTGTTGGTCTTTATTATATACAACCACTGCCCCAAGACCATTTACTCTTTTTCATCTAAGATTTAACCAGCTTTCATGTTGTCTTCTCTACTCCAATGCTATGTGACTTCACTACCAAATTGACAAGTCACTCATGAACCTGGTCTCTGTATACTGATTTCATACCAGGAATGCAGGGATGATTTAACATATGTAAGTCAATAAATGTGGTACACAACAAGTACAGATTTTAAAACAAAAATTACATTATTATCTCAGTAGATACACAACAAGCATTTGACAAAATTCAGCATCCCTCTATGATTAAAACCTTCATCTACAGATTCAGTGCAATTCCCATGAAAATAGTACCATCATTCTCACAGAACTAGAAATTCAATCCTAAAATTCATATGGAACAAAAATAGAGCCTGAATAGCCAAAGCAACACTAAATAAAAAGAGCAAATCTGGAGGAATAACATTACCTGACTTCAAACTATACTATAAGATCATAATCACCAAAACAGCGCGATACTGGTATACAAATAGGCATATAGACCAATGGAACAGAATAGGGAACCCAGAAATAAAGCCAAATACTTACAGCTGACTGATCTTTGACAAAGCAAACAAAAACACAAAGTGGGGAATGACACCATAATCAACAAATGGTGCTAGGATAATTGACAAGCCAGATGAAGAAGAATTAAATTGGATCCTCATCTCTCACTTTATACAAAAATCAACTCAAGAGATATCAAGGTCTTAAATCTAAGACCTGAAACCATAAAAATTCCAGAAAATAACATCAGAAAAACCCTTCTAGACATTGGCTGAGGCAAAGACTTCATGACCGAGAGCCCAAAAGCAAATGCAACGAAAACAATGATAAATAGTTGGGATTAAACTAAAATGTTTCTGCACAGCAAAAGAAATAATCAGCAGAGTAAACAGACAACCCACAGAATGGGAGATAATCCTCACAATCTGTACATCTGGCAAAGGGCCAATATCTAGAATCTACAAGCAATTCAAACAAATTAGCAAGAAAAAACAAACAATCCCATCAAAAAATGGGCTAAGGACATGAATAGACAATTCTCAGAAGAAGATACACAAGTGACCTACAAACATATGAAAAACTGCTTAACATCTCTAATGATCAGGGAAATGCAAATTAAAATCACAAAGTGATGCCACCTTACTCCTGCAAGAATGGCCATAATCAAAAAATAAAAGAACAATAGAGGTTGGCGGGGATGTGGTGAAAAGGGAACAATTTTACACTGCTGGTGGGAATGTAAAGTAGTACAAACACTATGGAAAATAGTGTGGAGATTCATTAAAGAACCGAAAGTAGAACTAACATTTGATCCAGTAATCCAACTATTGGGTATCTACGCAGATGAAAAGAAGTTATACAAAAGACACTTGCATATGCATGTTTATAGCAGCACAATTCACAATTGCACAGTATGGATCCAGTCCAAATGCCCATCAATGAGTGGATAAAGAAACTGTGGTGTGTGTATGTCTATATATATATAGACATAAACACTATATATATGAACACTATATAAATATACTATCTATCTATCTATCTAGCTAGCTAGCTAGCTAGCTAGCTATCTGTCTGTGAATACTATTCAGCCATGAACTTTTAGTCCCCCTGTCCTCTTCAGCCATCAACCCATAAGAACACACTGAAAGCTCTCATCAGCAGAAACTGTTCTAACTCAAATTCCTAGTTAAATCCTATTGCATCCTAAATGTGACTTTCTGATTTTCCTTTCCAACAATGTAAAATGTTTCTGGAATTTATCAAATACAGACTCCAAGTCCTTGTGTGAATTTCACTCTGTCAAATAGCCCTGCATTTCCAGCTTTTATTGTGTAGCCAACATTACCATGTTATGCTCACATATTCTCATAGCTGTCTTACCCTTCTGTCTTTTATTGCATGTAACTGACAAACCTTTATACTTTATACGAATTTCTAGTTCTTATACCTAAGCAGTACGGGTCTGCTGGAATGAACCACACAGCAAGCAAGAGGAAAGTCACTTTAAATTCATAATTTACTATCTTAATTGAATCTTAAGTAACTCCTGGGAAACATAGTATTCTCCATGTGCAATTCACTCTACTATTCTAACATGCCAATGCCAATTCTCTCTCACATTCTTTAAACCTTAAACCCCTCACCCCCATTATTTTTTATTCTGCTCAGAAGTTTTAATCTCCTACTTCCAAATTTTTGTTCACATGTGCAAAACTACTTTTACTAGATTTGCTCCATTTCTTCTTTCTCCTTTGACATTAAAGAACATGTCTTTCATCCAAATGTCAATCTCTTCTCTAATCCTTTGAAAGCTACCTCTTCTAGTTATGTCTTTCTTATTGAGATAGAATTTTGTTCAGTAATCTAACATTTAGAAAATGTATATCCCTTTGTTTTATATCCGTTTAACCTCTTTCCTTTTTTTCACATCAACCCTACAGAAAGAGTGGTAATTATAGCTATAATTTATTTTTATTGTTTCACTCACTGATATCTATTTCCCCTTTTATTAATAAGAGTACTGAAATTTTTTGGAATCACTGTTTCTCTACCTTTATTAATGTGGTTCACATAAAGTCAAGTTTTTCTTTGGCCTCAGAGTTGGAAGTGGGAACATAGCCTGACTGCTGAAAGCTTTGTTTCCTCTTTATAGTATCTGGCTTAAAAAGGCTTTCTATTTCAATCAGAAACAATTAAAGCTAACAATGACCCCTTTTGATGAGGTTAAAAATAGGCAGTTTTTTTGTTTTTTGTTTTTTTTCATCAGACGTTAAACTTTACAGACCATAAGTCTGGAATTGCTGGTGTAGCCATGAAGAAAGTTTGTCTAAAAATCAGGTTTGTCTAAAAATAGAGGAGAGTAGAGCTAAAAGTTAGAGAAATATAGCCATCTCCTCAGTTGAAGGCCTGGATTGTGTTTTGCCAGAAGGTCTGTCACAAAACCTTAGTGATTCCTTTTTTTTACTAGTTTGATTGTGTTCTTATCACTTAAATCAGATATCCCTAATTTATAAATATAATTTTTATATTTTAATTAATTTGTCATTTTCTCACTTTACTTATACTCAAATGTATCACATGCTCCCCATTATTGCAACAAACAACTTCTGCTATGGTCACCAAAAGCTGCTACATAGCAAAACCGTGGAAACTTTGTCTTTGTTTCATTTAACCTCTCGGCATCATTTGAAAGCACTTAACACTTTTTCTTGATAATGTAACACTGGCTAACTATTGATACAGACTATAAGCAGCTTTTAGAACAGTGCAATATTACCTCATGAATTGTTTTATTTTCTGAAGGAATTCTCATAGGAGCTCTCTGGGATGCCGGCTATTTGGTTCAGTGGAAGGTTGCCAAGAATCTGCAATCATACATGAATTAATTTACTAATGTGAATAACATGTATACATTTCTTTTATTGTTTTACATTATTTAATTTTTTTCAGCTTGCATACTTTTTAAATGTAGGTGCTAATACAAATAATATAAGAAATATACATGTATCTTCATCAATCTTTGTACAATTTGGACGAGTTTAGCATGGATGTGTAGATGTGTGAGCCTGGGAATGACTTTTTTCAAATCTAAGTTATGGGCTTTAGCAATAATTATAGTAAGCTCTTTAACTTTAAGTCATCATTTTATTGTATGTGGATGTATGTATTTGTACACATGTATGTTTTCTGGAAGAGAAACAGAAGTGATCATAAAAAACATGGCAAGTGATAAAATTTAGTAAGTAATATTCACAGAAAACAACTCAGTCCCTATGAATGTAATATACTCAATGAAGGTTTTTAAAAATATTTCTATGATCAATGTGTATGACTGTAAATAATCAAAATGGTAAGGATTACTTTCACAAAAAAATGTTTATACTGGAGATTTATATGAACCTTATTTAGTTCCAAAGTATTTGATGCAAGGTGTTATCAAAATTAACAAAAAATTGATCTATAAAATAATAATGTAAAACAAGATGATCAGCCATACTTTTTCACAGCCTCAGCAAATAAAACAAGTTCTGAAGTAAGACTAAATAGTTTGATACTGCAAAGGATATAATATTCTGCCAAAAATTCATACTAAAATTTATGGTGGAACAGGTTTTGTGAAATCATTAAATGCTATTCATTCTGTGTGATGATGTTATTTTACTGATTTATTGTGTGTAAAATGATTCCTTATGCTAATTTTAATGAGTAGAAGGCTCTGTCATGGAGTCCTTATGCATATGTGCATGAATATTCCCTTATGTTATGCTTGGGTGTTTTCCAGTCTTCTCAAAGAGTAAAAAATGAACTTTGGGTGAAACTGGAATTGCTACAAAATACTGACTCCATCAGATATGAACATTTTTACAAATACATTGAATGATATGAAAGAGAAATTTGTCAACCTGAAAATGCAAGCTCATTCACAAAAATAAGGGAACACGCAATGCGTGTTTGGCATTATATAGATAACATTTTATGGGAGCCAGGAAACATAAGTTGGCATTTGAATGTTGATGTTTCTAAATTTTTCAACAGCTTTGTAGATTGAATATGTGGTTTGGTATGACACTAAGTCACAAGATGTAAGAAATATGTTATAGCTATGTGGTAAATAAAGAGGAAGAAAACTTGGATTGTTGAAATTGTGAAGAACACTTTAAGAAGCTCTTGTATGAGAGTCAGACGATTAGGTTCTTAGTGATGTAAAGATTAAATAGCATAAAACATAAGCAACTTTAGACTGCCATGTTGCTTCAGTATTTCATCCTACTTGGTATACATCATATTATTTTATCGTATTTAATAAAGTACTATTGTTTATACTTTTCAATAAAATTAGATTTAAGAATATCTTCTCTTTCTTATAATTCACACTGAGCTTACTAAGAACCTTATAATGTCCAGTGATAGTATTTTTCTAAAGGGAAATGTGGTTTACAGAGAAGAAACAATTGAATATATCAAAAACTTTGTATATTTTATCCATAAAATATAACCTTAATATCGGATATTTCCACTAAAGAATAAAAAAGTGATTATATTAGACAAATAAATTCTGCAGAAAAATATCAGTAATATGGATTTATAAAATGATATGGGAAACTTTAATATGGTTCCTTAAAACAGACCAAAAATAACTTTTCTGTACATGGTATAATTTAGTGTTTACCTAATACATATAAGTTATAAACACTTCTTTAATATGAAGATATACAATCTTCTCCATTTTTATAGTGCCCCTTTATTGTAAAATGATGTAAATATGTCAATAAAGAGAATATGCTAGTCTCCATATAAATATTTACAACTTTACTTAATGTATTAGTATAATGTTTTAAAACAGTTTAACCATTACAGTGTATTGCATTAAATTATATGATTAGTTAGTCCATAGATTTTTTGTGTGTGTGTCAGTAAAATTAACAAGGTAATATATGATGGAGACTTAATAGGTGTTGTAGATTCCTGTATTATATCTTTGAAATGGCATTAATTATAAAATATAAATTCAAAAAGTATAACAGCTAAAATAAATAGATATTTTATCTTACTACAAATTCTAAGAAATAATGAAAAGATAAGAATGAATTAGAATTGACTTGAAGCATAATACTACATCCCAGTATGTTTATACACATGCTGTATACCATGCTTCATGTTTGCCATTTTTCCAAAAGTGGTAGATGTCAGTGCAGGAACAGACAACATTGGCAGCAAAAAAGTGTGATACTGCATACTAATGACTGTCCACTTTCACTCTCAGTTGTGGCAGTACTTCAGAAAATAGAACATTTATTTACCATATTACCCAGCAATTATATTACTAAATAATTGAAAGAAAACATGTCTGCACGAAAGCTTTGACACCTGCACAGCAGTTTTATTAATGATAACCCCAAATTGAAAACAATCTAAATACCCATTGACAGAATATTTGGACAAATAATTTGTGTTGTAATCATATACTAAATAAATTTCATCTTAAAAAGGAAATAAATACTGATTTTCACAACATAGAAGAACCCCAGAGGCATCATGCTAAGAGAAAGAAACCATATAAGAGTATGTATTTAGTGTTTAGTATTTAGATTCTATTTATTCAAAACTCTAAGAATAAAATATACAGTCTATAGTGGCAAGTAAGATTGTTAGTTGAGTGTACTTTGAAGTCAAATTAGGGAGATGAACTAATCAGTAATACAACAAAATTTTTTAAATTGATGGAAATTATTCTATATGTTGTTTGTGTTGCCAATAACAAAGGTGTATAACTTTGCAAAACTCATTAAATTTCACACTTAAATAAGAAAATGTTTATTTAATTGAATGAACTGCGGAACAAAGTAGACAAATCTTAGAATTAAACTTGTGACTTAAACACAGCAGGTAAATACCCAGGGAAGAGAACACAGGAAAATGTAATATAAAAAATATAGGAAAATAAATCAAGGCATAATAGATAGATTCTGAAATTACAAAAGATATCTAAGAGGGCTTCTTAAGAGAGACAATTGAGATATATAACATTTTTGTTACATATTATTATCCTACTCTTTTATTGGCTAACCTATAGAATATAGCATGTTTGCTTGGCTTATTAATATTTACATCAAATTTACTCTTGTCTGAAAAATTGCTGGTGACAAATTATATCAGATATTTTTCTCTATATGTATATATCTTTACATTTGAATGATATTTATGATGAGTTTTGAAATCTGGATTGGTTTTCCTTTTGAAAACTTAATTGTGCCATTTTATTGTTTTCTATTTTTAATAATTCCTCTTAAGTCATAAGTTGTTCCTTCTCAAGACTTACAACCATTCCGTACCCCAGCTGTTCAATGACGGTTTATAAACTTTTATTTTTGTCTCTTATTTTTAGCAGTTGTATCTTCAGTTTGTCTCCATTCTGCTTGGTGTTGATAAAATTCATCATAAAATTCTCCATCATTATTTTTGAAGCATGTTTTTGTCCCAATCTGTCTTCTCTCTTGCTGTAAGTCTAAATAAATGTTTCGCAACTGTCTAATGTTCCCTATGCTAGTTCCTATATTTTTTCTTTTTTTTCTTTTTCTCTGTATTTCAGTCTAAATATTTTTGTATTGAATAGTCTTCCAGTTTTATAAATCTCTATTCAGTTGTATCTAATTCACTACTACACCCAGTTTTTAAGTTCTCAATCTTACTTACATTACATTGATTTTTTTTTAGAATTCCTACTTAACCTCTTTCATAGGATTTTAGGTCTCTACTAAAATTTTTCATCTTCTGTTATTTCCTGCTATGGTTCCACTCAAGTCCTACCTATGGTGCTTTTTTCTTTTAATAATAGTTTTGTATTAATGCATCTTATGCAAATTTTATAGTTGTTTTCTTTGGAAGACTTAGTCCAATACATATAACTCCATCATGATTGGACATGAATACATACATTTTAAGCCAATTGTAAAACTTTATAATTCAAAAGCATGTTTTACTTTTGTTAAAAATACATGTATATTTGGTTATTAAGGCTGAGATGGCCTAAACAGTAAAATAAAACTAGAGACTTTACCAATCACAAGCTTCCAATTAAACTCTAACTAGATATTTTCTATGCTAAGCAAACATGTTTTATTTTTCTTGCTTCCATGAAAACCTTATAAAAGTCTGTCTCTTGCCACCTTCATCCCCAGCAAAGTGCTAAACCGCTCGCTGACTGATGTTGTCCAATTTATGAATCACTGAATACTGAAATAAACTCCCAAAAATGTAAATGTGTGTCCATTTAACAACATTGTTTAAAAAATTGAAAAAACAATGGTTAAATATGTGTGTGTGCTTGTGTGTGTGTATGTGTGCATGTTTGTGTGTACACGTATGCATGTGAGGTCTCTACACTACAATGGGCAATGTTGTTAAATCCCATTTTTCAACTTTGGGAGCAGATAGAAACTTCCTGAAGTTCATGCACTATTAAAGTACTATTAAAGTCTAGGCTTGGGATTAGAATGCAAGTCTCAACATATTGCAGATATTCATAAAAATCAATGGAAGGACCCCAAGATGACCAACTAGAAGCTGCTAGTGGCTCTCAGAGAGAGGAATGAAAGGAGCGAGTCAATATAGAACCTTCAACAGCGAGTCAATATAGCACCTCCAGTGGAAATTAGACCCAATATAGCACTCATTGGGACTAATCAAGGAAGCAACTCGACCCATGGAGAATGAAGAAAAGTAGGATAATGATCCACCTGGGATCAGTATGGAGCCAGGGGAACCTCTCTCACCCAAAGAAGCAGTGAGTGAATGTGCAGCTTCAGGAATCCATGCTTCTCCCATGGATCCTTGCAATCCTAGGGTCAGGAGATCCCCTTGTGAACCCACTCCACCAGGGCCTTCAGTCTGACACACAGAGCTACCTATAGTCTCAGCAGAGCAGTTGCTGAGGCGCGCGCACACACAGACACACACATACACACACACACACACACACACAGAGAGAGAGAGAGAGAGAGAGACTGGGCAGCCTTAGCCACTCAGTTTTTTAAAGATTTCCAGCAAAAGTACATGCAAACTCTGGCAAAGTGGGAGGGTAGTCCTCTATACATAACGCTATGAAAAGGGCTGAAACCAGGGGACTGAGCAGCAACAGTTTGCAGGCCCTGATTCCATGGCACCTCACAAGATAAAACCCACTATTTTGAAATTCAGCCAGCCCCCAGTAGCACCATTGCACCTCCCTGAAATGGAGCTCCCAGGGGGAGGGGTAAGTCACCATATCTGCTGTTTGGCTGACTTAGCTGTCTCAGTCTTCAAACATTGAAGAGTCTAAGCCGACCTGGGGCTGGAGCGGGCCCTATCCTAGCACAGCTGCTCTATGAAAAAGTCACCAGATTGCTTTTTAAAGCATGTTCCCAATCTTATTTCTCCTCCTCGGTGAAATCTCCCAAGTAGAGTCTCCTGCTACCCTCACCGGTGGTCTCTAGCCAACAGAGGTTTCAAACCATCCTAGGATGGAGGTCCCAGAAAAAGGGGTGGGCTGTTATCTTTGTTGTTTGGGAGACTTAGCCATTCCAGCCTTTGGGCACTGGAGTGTCCAAGGTGACCAGGGGCTGAAGTGAACCCTCGGCACAGCACAACTGCTCTATGAGAAGACAGCTACACTGCTTTCTAAAGCAGGTCCCTGATCCTGTTCCTCCTTACTGGGGGGATCACCTAACCTTACCTAACTGGGTGGGGTCTTAAACCACCTTCGATAGGTGTGTTTAGTCTGGCAACAGGTTCATACCTTGCTGGGATGGAGCTCCCAAAAGGAGGGGCAGGCTGCCATTTTCACTATTTTGAAGTCTTCACTTTTGATACCTCTAGGTACTGGAAAATCTGAAGTGACTAGGGACTAGAGCAGGCCCCCAGCATACCACAGCAGCCCTGTGGAAAATTGGTCAGACTGTGGCGTGGGTTCCTGTTCCTACATATTCTCACCGGGCAGGTCCTCCAGGCGTGGGCCTCCAGTCATTCCTTGTCAGATCTATTGAGCCAGTAGCAGCTCTGCAGTTCCCAGGACAGAGTCCCTAGGGGCAACTGAAAGCTTCTCTGCCACTGCCTCTGCAGTGGGACTGCCCTTGTTACCCTTGGGCTAACAAAGCAGCAAAGATTCAAAGTGCCTTATCCATACCTTCAACTAGCTGCAGTGGACCCAAGGAGAGAAGGCCAGTCTGTCTCTAATGGGTCCTAACCCTCCCCCGGCCCACCACCATGATCATTACTACACATGGAACCCATGGCTTAGACCCACAACACAGACCTTCCTTGGTGGACTGACTGCACTGAGAAGTTGCTGACTTGCATTTCTCTGAGGTAGAGCCCCCAGGAAACAAGCAAAAGACCATTGGACACCACCACTACTAAGGTCCCTGCCTCTGCTGCCTCCAAGTTGAGAAAGAAACATAAACACTGAGATTGCCCCCGTGCTGCAGTGGGCAGCCAAGGAGTGCCAAGCCGTGAAATACAGCCAGAACTCAACGGGGAGGGCGGCTCACACTTTCAGAGCATTGAGCGAGAACCTGGCTGCAAGTGTGGGAAAACATAAGGGAGCTCCACACACAGCCAAGCAAGGATTTACCAACTGACTAATGTGCCTAAGCGCCACCTAGTGGATCAGACCCCAAAGCTTCTCAACACCAAAAATACCTCAATATACCCCCTTCTGAAACCAAAGACAAGAATTCCACTTCAAATAAAAACCCTGCACAAAACTTTGGCCCTGTGAAAACACTCAGAAGAGAAGTATATTGTCTGTACTCCATCTAAAATGCAGTTAAAGGAACGCTCACATGAAGAGATGAGAAAGAACCAATGCAAAACTTTGGTAACTCAAATGGCCATGGTGTCATATTCCTCTAAATGACCACACCAGTTCTCCAACAAGAGTTCTGAGCCAAGCTGAGCTGTCTGAAATGACAGAAGTAGAATTCAAACTATGGATCAGAATAAAGATCTTCAAGATTCAAGATAATGGCAAAATGTAATCCAAGGAAACTAAGAATCAAAATGCAATAATATAGGAGTTAAAAAATGAAATAGCTGATATAAAAAAGAACCTAACATATCTGACAGAGTTGAATAACACAATACAGGAATTTTGCAATTCAAAAACAAGTATTAACAGCAAAATAAACCAAACTGAGGAAAGAATCTCAGAACTTGAAGACTGACTCTCTGAAATATGACAGTCAGATAAAAACAAAGAAAAAATAATGAAAATGAATGAACAAAATTTATGAAAAGCATGGGACTATGAAAAGAGGCCAAATAAACAAATAACTGGCATCCCTGAAAGGATGGGGGAGGGTAGAAAGCAAACAACTTGGAAAACATATTTCAGGATATCATCCATGAAAGATTTCCCAACTTTTCTAGAGATGCCAACAAATAAGGAAAATATAGAGAACTTCTGCAAGATTCTACATAAGAAGTTCATCCACAAGACACATATTTGTCAGATGTTTCAAGGTCAAATGAAAGAAAGAATGTTAAAGGTAACTAGAGAGAAAGGGCAGGTCACCTACCAGGGGAGCCGCATCAGGTTAACAGCAGATCTCTCTGCTGAAACCTCACAAGCCAGACGCCAGAAGAGATCAGGGTTCTGCATTCAACATTCTTAAAGAAAAAAATATTCAACAAAAAATTTTATATCCAGTCAAACTAAGCTTCCTAAGCAAAGCAAAGGAGAAATAAGACCCTTTTCAGATAAGCAAATGTTGAGGGAGTTTGTTACCACCAGACCTGACTTACAAGGGATTTTGAAAGGTGCACTAAATATGGAGAGGAAAGACTGCTAATAGACGGTAACAGAAACACAGTTAAATACACAGACCAGTGACACTATAAAGCAACCACACAAAGAAGCCAGCATAATAACCAGCTAGCAACACAATGACAGGATCAAATCCACATGTATCAATACTAACCTTGAATGTATATGGGCTAAATGTACCACTTAAAAGGTACAGAGTGGCAAGCTGGATAAAATGAAAGACCCAATGGTAAGCTGTCTTCCAGAGACCCATTTCACACATAATGACACCCATAGGCTAAAAATAAAGGGATGGAGAAAAATTTACCAAGCAAATGAAACCAGAAAAAAAGCAAATGCTGCCATCCTAATTTCAGACAAAACAGATTTCAAATCAATAAAGATAAAAAAAAAAAAAGACAAAGGTAGGGAGTTGCATAATGATAATGCATGTCTTCAATATGAAGACCTAACTATCCTAAATGTATATTAGAAGCTTAATTTTTATATCTACCTCTCTAGCGTAAGATATTTTTGTCAATATAAGTTACCTTTAGTGTGTTTACTCAAACAGGAAACTCAAGTAGGAAAAATGTAAAATAATCAGAAAATAAAATTAAACAAAGGAAAGAAATCACTCATAATTCAACTTCAGAAATAAACTTCAGAAGTGAACTGCTTAGTAGGATTCTTCTATTCTACCTACTCTCACGTAGTTTATTATGTGAAAAATACTAATAAGCAGTCATAACTAAACACATTCATTATAATTCTTAGTTAATTAAATGAACAACCCACTGAACTTAATTTTTGTGGAAAACAAAATAAAATTGTATGATTCAAATAAATTAACAGTATTCATTTACATTGCTTAATAAAGAAATATACCATTTTACTTAAAACATACCAATACTAGATTTGAAAATAAAAAATTGTTACTTTGGATGTCAAAGTTTTATTTTGGAGCTTCTTAAAATCCTAAAACTTATTTAGCTTAGGCAAAACAACCTTTGGTTTTCAATGATATTTTTCCCAACTTAAATTAGAGCAGTTACTATTCTCCTGCGTTTACTCTTTTCTTTAAATAAATTGGCTTGTTTTCTTTCAAAATAAGAGGATTGTAGGGGGAAATCCACAATATAAATTGTGTGGAATGTTCACAAGTCTATCTAAAGTCACACACATTTCTATGAGAGGAAGCTTACATTTTGCCTTTCATATAACATACTTCTTTTCTCCACACACCCTCTCAATCATGCTACTGCATTTATAGGTAGTTTCAGTCTTCTGTAGTGCAGTTTTTCCCGAAATGTGGATGCGATTTTTGTAGAAAAAATTTTACCTTACCCAAAGAAAGATCTCGGGTCTTTGCCTCTCTCTGCTTGGAAGTGATCTTTGGGCTTGTAGAATGTCATGCTTGATACCAGTGTCTTTGTTTGCGTTGGGGCTCTAGCCACTAGATAGCATAACACTGTGATTTGTGATGAGGGCTTTGGGTCATTCTATGTCAGTTCTTCCTCTAGAGGGACTGGAGATTGAAGATATCAGTTTGACCACTGACAGAGCTGAAGACTAAAGTTCAGCCACATGGGAAGTATGTAATCAAAGTGATGAAGTGCAATTAAAAACTGGGTACCAAGAGTTTGGTAAGCTTTCCTGGTTTGTAATACTGTCATACATTATGGCTGAGAGGAGTTCACATTGTCTATGAATCCATGGAAAGCGGACATTGGGATGCTCTATGTTTGGACTTCTCTTGGACTCTGACCTACCCATCTCTTCTTTGGACTGATTTTGATCTGTATTTTTCCCAGGAATAAACTGTAACTGTGGATATTACAGTCTTCAGTGAGTTCTGTGAGTACTCCTAGCATATTATCAAACCTAAGGGTAGTTTGTAAGTGGTGTCCAAAGTAAAGGTAGCCTTGTGTAGACCGTGTTGCCCTGAACTTCACAATTAATTAACTCAGACCAATCCAATTTAGTCATCTATAATTTATCTCACATTGTTTTCCTAATAGATTTTACTGAAGTGCAGAGGATGGTAAAATAATATCACTGTACAGTAAGGAAATGTCTTTTTCATTTCTTTGTTGATTATTATCTCTGATCCTAGTCCCAAAATCTCCTGCCATGAACCTAGGTTTGACCTTTTTATGTATATTTTTCTTGACCAAGGAATTCCTAAGGCCAATTTTTCATAAACAAAAGTATAATAAGAAGTCTTACCATAAAAATTATATCTGTCTCTCTAGAAATAGTATTCAGTTTCCCTAGGGAAACAAATCAAAATACAGGCATACTGATATTTTTAAAAAATTAATTAAAAAAATTAAAACACAAAACAGAAGAAAGAAAATAGATTCTACCCTTTTCCATCATCTCTCTCCAAAAGAGACTGTAAGTTCCTGGTGGAGCATTTCTTCCAATTCCTGAAATGAGCATTGACTCAGAATAGATAACCAAGTAATAAAATAACTAAAGATAGAAAATGAATATCCATTAGTCTATACAGTTACAAATAGATAAATGAACAAATGCACAAGCAGAAGGGGAAAAGTCAGAACATAATAAATGTATAATAAATAAGAGAATTTAAAAAATTAATATTATACAAGAGTACTAATGGCTGTAGTAATATTCACTGATGAATTTTAAAAGATGGAGAAAGCAAGTTTAAAGAGAAACAGAATATTTGAATAATCCAAAAGCATTTCCTAAATATATTTACTAATTACTGGGGTGGTTTTAACATATACCCTCAAATACTCTAACAATCCTTGCTTCGGACTGTAAAATGTAGTTCTCATCTCAAATGTAGACTGAATTGTGCTATTTATTTCTAATGACTGGAACACATAATGGGAAAATGATAATTTTGTTTTGGAGAAACCTCAATGATGACACCTTAATCAAGTGATAAATGTTACCGTCACCAGAAATACATCATGTTGTTACCATATATTTTCCAATATGACACGATAAGCAGGTCACTTTGCTTTTGAGACATTCTTCCCAAAAATCAGTAACTTCAGACCAATCATGAGAAAACGTAAGACAAACATAAATGAAGAGACATTTTACAAAATACCTCTCCAGCAGTCTTCAAAAGCATGGAAGTTATAGTAAGAAGGGCAGACTGAGAAATTGTCACAGATTAAAGCAGGCTAAAGAGACATGATGACTAAATGCACTGAAATGACAGAATCAGAAAAAAGGGATATTAGTGAAGGCAGGGGTAAAATGTGAATAAAGCCAGAAGTTTATTCAATAATATTATGCCAATGTTAATTTCATAGAATTTATAATTTTACAATGGTTTTGTAAATGTTGACTGTAGGGAAAACTGGCTGAAGCATATATGAGAACTCTTTGCATTATCTTTTCAATATTATTTTTGTAAATCTAAAATTATTTCAAAACAAAAGTTTAAAACTGTCAATCACCAATATTTCACTATCTTGAATAAGAGAACAATTTGCAACCATCCTTTACAAATACCCTTTTTTGCTTTCCTGGTTTATTTCTCTTCATAATATAGAGGGTCATATTGACAATATGCTATCTAGTTTTCTTATTTGTTAATTGTTGGTTTTGTCTCCTCTAGAGCTAAGCTCCATAACTATAGTAATTTTGTATAAATTATTTCACTAATATATCTACTGTACCCAGAGTTCAGTAAATATTTATCAAGTTGAAAGATTCAAATTAAATATTGTCTAGTTTAGAAATATGTTTTGTATATAAATACCTCAATTTTTCATTTTGAGGTTTAAGAAAGATACTTATTCTGAGTAGTTTAGCCAAATTTAAACAATACACTTCACAATGCCTAGGACATATCTATTCATAATTCTCACAGATATAATGTCTTAATTAGTTCAGGCAGCTATAACACAATACCATAGGCTGGATGGCTTAAACAACAAACATTTATTCCCCATGGTTCTGGAGACTAGCAAGTCCAAAATCAAAGTGGCAGCAAGTTTGGTGTCTGATGAGGGCACTTTTCCTGCTTTGTAGACAGCAGTCCTCTTCTTGTTTCCTTACATGGGAGACAGGAGAGAGAGAAATAATAATAATAATAATATACTCTCCTGTGTCTTTTTATAAAGGTACTAATCCATTCATGGAGGGCTCCACTTTTATGATTTAATTACCTTCCAAAGGACAGACCATCATATTGGGGGTTAGGTTTTCAACATGAATTTGTTGTAGGCACAACAAATTCTTACTCTATAGCACTTACTCTATAGCACTATACTTACTCTATAGCACTAATACTCTATAGCACTAATACTCTATAGCACTAATACTTACCCTATATCAAATATTTACTCTATAGCACTAATACATTTTCTAAATTTTTATTATTCTTTATGTTGGAAATTAGCCAATTCTGTTCAAATAATGGTATATCATTAGTCATGGTTACCATTATAAGCAATTTTTGTCTATTTCCTTAAGAGAGTTAACCATGTTGTTCTTGGTTTAAATGATTGCAGTAATTGTTAAATAATCATATCTTATGATAATAAGATATTATATCAGAGTGAATAGATGAGAATAACGATGACATAAATAATCCCAGTTCGTGTATCTTTTAGACTAAATCTAGAATCATCAGTATAAAAATGTAAGTACTCAAATTATAGTTTAAGATGTTTTATACATTTTGTTTTATGCCAAGACTTTGATATATACTTATTTCTGGAATTTTATAGTTTTCAAATGACAGAAAAATGCAGCGTATGTTTTCTGTTAAAGCTTATGAAATTTTGTTGTCT
>NW_012101821.1:4464395-4465611 GCF_000951045.1 Mandrillus leucophaeus | reverse complement strand
ATATAAAAAGTATATATAAGTATATATGTGTATATATATATACACATACATGATATAGATAGATAGATAGATAGATAGATAGATAGATAGATAGATAGATAGATAGATATCTGTGTGTATGTGTGTATACAAGATATTAGGGACCTAACATGTTCTCTGTATTTGCCCAGCATTTGCTTCTGCTTTTATTAAAATCTTATAGTTTACGCTTTGCCTGGATTTCCATGAGTTATGAGTATGTCCTTCTAATAGTACTCACCACAAATATAACTTGATTGAAGGTAGTTTAAGTTGCTCTATAAAGGTTATTCCTAACACACTGTGTTTCTCACTGAGATTTATCTTTGAGATATTACCTAACTTGATCTAGATATTGGGTAGATATATGATATGTTATATTCCAATATGACATGCACAATACATAAGATAAAGCCTTCACACTTTCACACCACTAAATATATTTAAACAATGTCAAATTTTGAAAGCAATTTCAAAATTCAGGACCAAATAGTCTGATAAAGACTTGTAATGAATATACTGATTTTTATGATTATGATTGATAAACATATTCACTTACATGTATGTGTTTATCAATTTTTGTTAAACATTAATTACATTTCTTAAATGACATACTTGTTGGAGACTGCTTGAATATGTTCATACTGATTTTAATTACAACTAGTTTCAGTAAAGAAAAAGACAATACTCTATAAAAATAAAATTTTAAATTTGAACATAAGTATTTTCCCCCATTGAACTCCAAGTTAAGTAAGCTTGTGTAACTCGTGTAGAAAATCCATCACACCCATCTTTCTGTGTTCCTACCGTCAGCATTTTTCAGTAAGAAAACAATCTCAGAAGTGTAATGAGCAATGTTATATTTTAGTTAAATCACCCAGATGTTCTTTTTTATTATAATTTTCCCCTGGAAAACAAGAACAGGTGGTTACTTGTACTCTACCGAGAGAGACAGAGAGAGAGAGAGAGAGAGAGATGATTTTTAAAAATATATAGATGGTCTCATGTCAGTTATTTTTCCAAGAGTCACAGCTCTTCCAACAAGAACATGTTTTGTTATAAGCTTCTTAATTCTGCCAAATTCTATTTCAGCTTACTTCATAGCTGGGTCTTTGCCACAAACACAAACTGTTCTATGGTCAGTGTGTTAAAACAATCATCTAGAAACAGTCTGTTTGCATCAGTCTTAACTCAAAAT
>NW_012101821.1:4457993-4462320 GCF_000951045.1 Mandrillus leucophaeus | reverse complement strand
TTTATAGATTTAAGGGGTACGAGTGCAGATTTCCTTTATGTACATACTGTGTAGTGGTAAAGTCTGGGCTTCCAGTGTACCCATCTCCCATATAGCAAACATTATACCCAATCAATAATTTTTCATACCTCACTCCCTTTCTACCCTTTCACCTTTTGTAGTCTCCACTGTATATCATTCTACTCTGCTTGCCCATGTGTACCCACTGCTTAGCTCCCAGGTTAAAGTGAGAACATCTAATATTTGACTTTCTGTTTCTGAGTTATTTTACTTAGAATAATGGCTTCCAGTTCCACACATCTTGCTACAAAAGACATTATTTCATTCTTTTTTGTGGCTGAGTAGTATTCCATGGACTTTATACATACTGCATTTTCTTTATCCAGTCATCATCCATTGATGGATAGTTAGTTAGGTTGGTTCCATGCCTTTGCTATTGTGAGTAGTACAGTGATAAACACATGAGTGTGGGTATCTTTTTGATGTCATGATTTTATTCCATTTGGGTGTATACTCAGTAGTTGGATTGCTGTATTTTTAGTTCTCTGAGAAATCCCCATATTGTTTTCCATAAAGGTTGTACTAATTTTCATTTCCACCAAAAGCATGTAAGTGTTCCCATTTCTTCACATCATTCCCAACATCTGCTGTTTTTTTGACTTTCTAATAATAGCCATTCTGACTGGTGTAAAATGGTATCCCATTGTGGTTTTAATGTGCATTTCTTTGATGATTAGTGATATTGAGCATTTTTTCATGATTTTTGGCCACTTGCATGCGTCCTTTGAAAAATGTTTGTTCCTGTTTTTGCCCACTTTTTAATGGGGTTATTTGCATTTTTCTTGCTGAGTTTTTTGATACTTGAAGATTCTGATTTAGCCCTTTGTCAGATGTATAGTTTGCAAATATTTTTCCCATTTTGTAGGTTGTCTGTTTATTCTCTTAATTTTTTTTTTTTGCTCTGCAGAAACTTTTTAGTTTAATTAAATTACCTTTGTCTATTTTTGTTTTTGTTGCATTTGCTTTTGAGATCTTAATAATTAATTATTGGCCAATACCGATATCCAGAAGAGATTTTCCTAAGTTTACCTTGGGGATTTTGTATAGTTTCAGGTCTTATGTTTAAGTCTTTAATCCATCTTGAGTTAATTTTTGCATACGATGACAGGTACAGGTCCAGTTTTATTTTTCAGCATATGGCTATTCAATTTTCCCAGCATCATTTATTTGAATAGATTGTCCATTCCTCAGCGTACATTTTAGTTGACTTTGTCAAAAATCAGTTGGTTGTAGGTATCTGGCTTTATTTCTGGGTTCTGATTTTGGTTCCATTATTCTATGTGTTCACTTTTGCATCAGTACCGTGTTGTTTTGGTTACTATGAGCTTATAGTATAATTTGATATCAGGTAATATGATACTTTCAACTTTGTTCTTTTTTCTTACGATTGAGTTTTTATTCAGAATCTTTATTGGTTCCATATCGATTCTAGAGTCATTTTTCCAGTTCTGTGAAAAATAACATTGGTGCTTTGATAGGGATGGTATTAAATATGTAAATTGCTTTGGGCAATGTTGATTATTCTAATTCATGAGCATGGGATATTTTTCCATTTGTTTGCCTCATCTATCATTTCTTTCACTGGTGTATTGTAGTTCTTGTTGTAGAGATTTTCACCTCCTTGGTTAAATGTATTCCTAGGTAATTTATTTATATGTATGGCTATCGTAAATGAAATTTAGTTCCTGGTTTGATTCTCAACTTAAAAGTAATTGATACACAGACATGCTACTGATTTTTGTGCATTGATTTTGTGTCATGAAATATTGCTGAAGTCATTTCCAAAATCTAGGAGTCTTTTTGGAGGAGTCTTTAGAGTTCTAGCTGTAAAATCATATCAAGAGTGAACACAAATAGTTTGACTTCCTCTTTTCCAGTTTGGATGCCTTTTATTTATTTCTCTACCCTAATTGCTTTGGCTAAGACTTCCGGGACTATTTTGAATAAGCATGGTGAAAGTGGTCACTCTTTCCTTGACTATATGCCTTGATGATGCTCATCTTGTTAAGTATCCCACAGGTCTCCTCTGGGCTTTTTGTATCTGGTCATCTACATCACTAGAAAAACGAGAGAAATTTTTTTGAATTATTTCCTCAAATATGTTTCCCAAACATTTAACCTTTTCTTCTTCTCCCTCAGGAACGCCTATAACTTTTAGGTTTGCTCACTTTACATAATACTGTATTTTCTAGTGTTTATACTTCCTATGGGGGAATGCTTTCAACTTTTCTCCATTCAGTATGGTGCTGATTGTGGGTTTGTTATACACAGTTTTTAATATTTTGAGGTATGCTACTTCCATAAGTAGTTTGTTGAGAGTTTTTATCACAAAGGGTGCTGAATGTTATTGAATGCTTTTCCCATATTTATTGAGATGATAATGTTTTGGTTTTAATTATATTTATGTGGTGAAAAACATTTATTGATTTGTGTATATTAAACCATCTTTGCATCCCTGGAATAAGCTCACTTGATCACAGTATATTAATTTTTTGGTAAGCTGTTGGATTTGTTTGGTTAGTAGGTTCTTGAGGATTTTTGAATCTACGTTTAGTAGAGATATTAGCCTGTAGCTTTCTTTATCTGTTGTGTTCTAACTTAGCTTTGGTATGATATCACCCTCACCAGGGTGATACTGGCTTCACAGAATGTGTTAGGGATGAATCCCTCCTCTTCAATTTCTCTGGAACATTTTCAGTAGGATTGTCACCAGTTCTTCTCTGTACATCTGACAGACTATGAATTTGTGTGGTCCTGGGCTTATTTTTGTTGGTAAATTTGGTATGGTTCATTTAATTTCACCATTCATTGTTGGTCTTTTCAGGATTTCTAATTTTTCCTTGTTCAATTGTATGTTTTGTCCACTTCCTCTGTTGTTTTCCTATTTGTGTGCATAGAAATGCTCATAATAGTCTCTGTTAATTTTTGGTGTTTTTTACGTGGTATCTTTGAAAGGTTGTCTTTATTATTTCTGATTGTGCCTATTCGAATCTTCATTCTTTTTTGCTTAGTTAATCTAGCTAGCAGTCTTTCTATTTGATTTACCTTTTAAAAAACCAACATTTTGACTTTCCATTTCACTGATCCTTTATATTGATTTTTGATATGGTTTGGATCCGTTTCTCTGCCAAAATCTCATGTCAAATTTCAAGCCTCAATGTTGGAGGTAGGGCCTCGGTAGAAAGTGATTGAATCATGGGGTAGTTTCTCATGGTCTAACATCATTCCTCTTGGTGGTGTTGTGGTGATAGTGAGTTCTCATGAGATCTGGTTATTTAAAAGTGTGTAGCACCTCCAGCCTCTCTCTATCTTCCTTCTGCTCTGGCCATGCGAGATCCTCATGTTCCCTTTGCCTTCCATCATGATTGTAAGTTTCCTGAGGCCTCCCCATAAGCTAAGCAGATGCCAGTATCATGTCTCTGTACAGCCTGTGGAACCATAAGCCAATTAAATCTAACTTCTTTATAAATTACCCAGTCTCAACTATTTCTTTTCAGCAGTGCGAGAATGGACTAATGCAATTTTTGTCTCAATTTTACTTATTTCTGCTCTGATATTTGTTATTTCTTTTCTTCTGCTAGCTTTGGATTTGGTTTGTCCTTGTTTATGTAGTTCCTTGAAATATGACATTTAGATTGCAAATTTAAGATTTTTCTGTTTTTGATATAGGCATTTAACACTACAAATTTCTTCTTAGCACTGTTTTTGCCTTATCCCAGAGGTTTTGCTATGTTATGTCTCTATATTCATTTATTTCAATTCCTTTTTCAAGAAAATTTCTACCTGAGTTTGATTGTTTCTCTAAAGATCATTCAGGAGTAACTTAATTTCCACAAATTTGTATTTTTTTAGAGTTTCTCTTTTTATTAATTTCTAGGTTTATTCCACTGTGGTCTGAAAAGATTCTTGATATAATTTTAATTTAAAAAATGTTAAGACTTGTTATCTGGCATATGGCCAATTTAAAAAAAAAGTTTCACACACAGAAAAAAGAAGAATGTATGTTCTGCAGTTTTGGGGTAGAGTGATTTGTAAATGTTCATTTAATTCTAGAGATTTTTTTTGGTTTTCTACCTTGATAACCTATGCAGTTCTGTCACTGGGGTGTTGAAGTATTTTCTTAGGTTTAGTAGTATTTGTTTAAGAACCTGGGTTCTTTCATGTTGGGTGAATATATATTTAGGATCATTATATATTCTTATTGAACTGATGCCTTTATCATTATCTAGTGACCTCTACTTGTCTTTTTTAAACTGTTCTTGATGTA
>NW_012101821.1:4452113-4454093 GCF_000951045.1 Mandrillus leucophaeus | reverse complement strand
ATTTCCCTGTTTTGGTACCAGTACCATGCTGTTTTGGTTACTGTAGCCTTGTAGTATAGTTTGAAGTCAGGTAGTGTGATGCTTCCAGCTTTGTTCTTTTGGCTTAGGGCTGTCTTGGCAATGTGGGCACATTTTTGGTTCCATATAAGCTTTAAAGTAGTTTTTTCCAATTCTGTGAAGAAAGTCATTGGTAGCATAATGGGGATGGCATTGAATCTATAAATTGCCTTTGGCAGTATGGCCATTTTCACGATATTTATTCTTCCTATCCATGAGCATGAAATGTTCTTCCATTTGTGTGTGTCCTCTTTTGTTTCATTGAGCAGTGGTTTGTAGTTCTCCTTGAAGAGATCCTTCACATCCCTTGTAAGTTGGATTCCTAGGGATTTCTTGTATACGTGATTAGATCCTTCTCTCTTATTGCTTTTAGGAATTTTTCCTTCTAATTACTTTGGACAGTCTGATGACTATATGCCTTAGTGATGTTCATCTTGATAAGTATCTCACAGGTCTCTTCTGAACTTTTTGTATCTGGATGACTACATCATTATCAAGACCAGAGAAATTTTTCTGAATTACTCCCTCAAATATGTTTCCCAAACTTTTAACTTTTTCTTCTTCTCTCTCAGGAATGCCTATAACTTGTATGTTTGATTACTTTACATATTCCCATATTTTCCAAAAGCATTATTCATTTTGTAAATTGTTTGTATTTCTTTTCTATCTGAGTTGTTTCAAAGACCAGTCTTCAAGCTCTGAAATTCTTTCATCTGCTTGGTCTAGTTGATTGCTAACACATCCAAATAAATTTTGTGGTCCTTTAGTAAATTGTTTATATTTTCATAAGTTCTATTTGTTTTGTAAAAATATCTGTCTTTAGGGAATGTTTATTCATATTTTAAATTATATTTCTGATTCATTTGCATTGCATTACAACTTTGTCTTGTATCTCATTGAGCTTCCTTACAATTTGTAGTCTAAATTTTTTATCTGTGTTTATGGAATTTTTATTTTGGTTTCAATCTATCACTGGAGAGGTAGAGTGATCATTCTAGATTGCCACAACACTCTCTTTTTCATTTTTTCCAGAGTTCTTATGCACATTCCTTGTCAGTTGGAGAAGTTGTCATTTATTTTTTAGTTTAATTTGGACCTTTTTTCCTCTTTGAAATTGTGACTGTTGCATATATTGGGTAGGATTAGTATCCTTTTGCTTTGCTTCTTTGTGCTTATTGGTAGCCAAAGCTCTGTATGCATTCTTTCATTATAGATAGCCTTAGTGTAGTGGTTTTCTCAAATGCTGGTTGTTTGTAGGTTGTAGTAGTGGCATATTGTATGTGGGGGCAGGCTAATGATCTCCTGCATAGATGGGAATGTAGAGGTCTTGGGAGGTTTATCTCATTCCCCAGTGCTGTACATTTCCAGCAGCAGGAATTATATTGAGTTCTGCAGCTCATGCTGCAGGTGAGTCGGTGGTGCTTGTAGGCAAGAGTCACTCAAGCAGGTTACAATGGTATCAGTCAAAGTTGTAATGGGTGATGCACATTGACCTCCAGGCCAGCAGGTGGCACTTGCAGGAGAGAGCCAGCTGCAGTAGTGGCAGAATAATTTTTACTGGCATTTGTTAATCAGAAGTGCCAAGGTGTTCTGGATGATATTCAGGACCATGAAGGTCCCAAGATTCCCCATCCTAGGCTTGCCACCAAGGTGACTGTCTGGGGAAAATATGGATGGGGCTGGGTCAGGCAAATCCACTACCAGGCCCTGCAAGGCAGGTGCAAATGGGAACCTTGCAGGGGCTTAAGGGCAGCTCTCAGACCACTGAGGCAACCCTTCAAGGACGGATTTGAGGTGCCTCTCCCACACCACACAGCCAACAGAGGGAAAGAGAGATGGTTAGAGTCTTCAGCCTGGCAGGCAGTGGTGGAACCTGTTCAGCTTCCACACCCTCAAAATAGCAGGTCTCCTTCCAGCATCTGG
>NW_012101821.1:4449183-4452063 GCF_000951045.1 Mandrillus leucophaeus | reverse complement strand
CAACTTTGTCTTGTATCTCATTGAGCTTCCTTACAATTTGTAGTCTAAATTTTTTATCTGTGTTTATGGAATTTTTATTTTGGTTTCAATCTATCACTGGAGAGGTAGAGTGATCATTCTAGATTGCCACAACACTCTCTTTTTCATTTTTTCCAGAGTTCTTATGCACATTCCTTGTCAGTTGGAGAAGTTGTCATTTATTTTTTAGTTTAATTTGGACCTTTTTTCCTCTTTGAAATTGTGACTGTTGCATATATTGGGTAGGATTAGTATCCTTTTGCTTTGCTTCTTTGTGCTTATTGGTAGCCAAAGCTCTGTATGCATTCTTTCATTATAGATAGCCTTAGTGTAGTGGTTTTCTCAAATGCTGGTTGTTTGTAGGTTGTAGTAGTGGCATATTGTATGTGGGGGCAGGCTAATGATCTCCTGCATAGATGGGAATGTAGAGGTCTTGGGAGGTTTATCTCATTCCCCAGTGCTGTACATTTCCAGCAGCAGGAATTATATTGAGTTCTGCAGCTCATGCTGCAGGTGAGTCGGTGGTGCTTGTAGGCAAGAGTCACTCAAGCAGGTTACAATGGTATCAGTCAAAGTTGTAATGGGTGATGCACATTGACCTCCAGGCCAGCAGGTGGCACTTGCAGGAGAGAGCCAGCTGCAGTAGTGGCAGTATAATTTTTACTGGCATTTGTTAATCAGAAGTGCCAAGGTGTTCTGGATGATATTCAGGACCATGAAGGTCCCAAGATTCCCCATCCTAGGCTTGCCACCAAGGTGACTGTCTGGGGAAAATATGGATGGGGCTGGGTCAGGCAAATCCACTACCAGGCCCTGCAAGGCAGGTGCAAATGGGAACCTTGCAGGGGCTTAAGGGCAGCTCTCAGACCACTGAGGCAACCCTTCAAGGACGGATTTGAGGTGCCTCTCCCACACCACACAGCCAACAGAGGGAAAGAGAGATGGTTAGAGTCTTCAGCCTGGCAGGCAGTGGTGGAACCTGTTCAGCTTCCACACCCTCAAAATAGCAGGTCTCCTTCCAGCATCTGGCCATGGCAGCAGGTCAGAAGGTTTAAGCCAGTTCTAAACATTCCATGTTCAGATTCCATGTTCAGTCTCCAGATGACTCCCTACCTGGAGGAAAAACTGTAGCTATCATGCCACAACCTTCTTGGTCCATTATTTTGAAAGGAAGAGTGTCCAGCTTCTACATCACAGCACAAACATATTTCACACTTTTCTCTGTTCTGGCAGTAGACCTCGTATCTTGCTGAAGATTGTATCACCAATCTTATCTTCATGCCCCTGGATGGTATGCTTGTGTCCTGGGCATATAAGTCTGTCCTCATGCTGCGAATAAAGACATACCCGAGACTGAGTAATTTATAAACGAAAGAGAGGAGGCCTCGCAATCATGGCAGAAGGCAAATGAGGATCAAAGTCCTGTCTTGCAAGGCAGCAGACAACAAAGCATGTAGCTAGGATCACAGAAGCCTATTGTGGGAATATAAAGCCCCAGAATTCCTTCACCTACCCCTTCCTTGGGTCTGAGTTCAGGTCCCTGAACTGTTCTTAGTACTCAGCGACCCTAAGCATTCAGCCCTGTTTCCTATTTCTTTAACCACGGTATCTCTCTTCACCTTTCTATTGTATTTTAGTGTTCAGGCTTAGAAAATCTATTTGAAGTGTGAAGATTTTTTGTACAGTTTTGCTCTTCTCTATGGGAGAGGCACGTCCTAGTTGCATCTAGTTAGCCCTCTTGAACCTTTTCCTCAGAAGCAGTATTCTACTAATTTTATGATCATTTATATCACATTTAATTTGCCTAATAGAAAAATTATTATAAAGACATATCCAATTTAAAATTTAATTCATAGAAAAAGCAGAGGTATTTAATATTTAGATGTAAGTGAAAAGGGAAATAGGAAAATCTATGCATTATAAATTAATCATGCATTAAAAATATGTGAATAGTTGAAGTCAATTCTGTGCTTCATCTTAACCTCAATTTTCTTTTCTGCATTTTATGTGTTTTCTTTTTCAAAAATATATTTAATATTTGTTCCATGCTGGTTTTCAACCTTGCAGCATTATGTTATTCAAAACACTATGAATAGGGATATGTATATAAATGTCAGAAAAAAAGAAAAAGTAAACTTATTAAAACTATAACTACCAGTTATTGTTTGTAAAGCAAAAAGTCACATTTGTATTATTTCTATGATCAATTAAAAATAAAGTTCTGAGATTAATTGTGAGTAACTAAGGTAACAGTTATTGAATAGTAAATATTTGTGGGGATAACTAAGTTATTATCAAAGATGTTTTCACAATTATATTGATGTTGTAACTCATCTTGAGCAACAGCATGTTGTGTTCTTATATATGAAGCATCATGGTGGAATAAAATGAGAGGTAATTTTGAGCCTTCTACCTTGTCTTTAGAAATATATGCAATCTAACTGTGATGATAATTTTTATATATATTACAAATGTCTACAGTTTTCTAATTAGGTACACACTAATTCTCTTCTAAATTAAAAACATACACACACATGCATATTCACACATGCACACACACAGGAAACAACTAGACATCATTAAAAAAGATTTAAGATAATTTTTTTTATTATTATTATACTTTAAGTTCTAGAGTACATGTGCACAACATGCAGGTTTGTTACATATGTATACTTGTGCCATGTTGGTATGCTGTACCCATCAACTCATCAGCACCCATCAACTTGTCCTTTACATGAGGTATAACTCCCAATGCCATCCCTTCCCCCTCCCCCTCCCCCTCCCCATAATAGGCCCCGGTGTGTGATGTTCCCCAAGTAATCTCATTGTTCAATTCCCACCTATGAGTGAGAACATGCAGTG
>NW_012101821.1:4414432-4444768 GCF_000951045.1 Mandrillus leucophaeus | reverse complement strand
TGTCTCTCTATATATATTAGAATAATTTTACAAAGTTTATAAATCAGTCAAATATTGTGGAATATTTTCTCATGTGCTCAATTACTTTCCCATATAATTTTTTAATTGTAAATATTTTATTGTAAAAATATTTTTCATTATTGCTTTAAAAAATTTCAAGAATAAACACTTTTATTGTCCTTTATTTTTTCTACATTTTCTAATTGGTTGTTATATGCAGAAAATCGCTACTTTTTTCTGTAGTTTGAACTTGCATCTAGCATTTGTACAGCACTCTGTAGTTTGCTTATTCATTCAGTTGCTTTTCTAAATTGGTAACCGTGTCGTGTATAAATAATGACAGTATTTTTCCTTTTTTATGTCTATGCACACTAATGTATGTTTCTTTCTATGATTACATATTATTTATACTATTGGCCAGAATTAATAACTGGTTTTGTTCATTCTCCTTGTCATATATGTATATTGATTATATTCTCTTCCTATTCAAGAGCTACATTTGGAAATATCCTCAATATTTCTGTGACTGCCAAACAATATTTTATTATATCCTTATAGAGGTCATGGATATAATATTTTAGGTTCAATTGTTTGCAAAGAAAACATAACATGGGAATGTGATTCCCTGAAAAACAGAAAACAAACAAGATGTCACAATGATGATACTGCTAACTGCCTGGAAGCACTTTTTAGACCGCAGAGCGATCAGGGAGAAGCAAGAAGAGCACTAACGTTCTGGAGACAGAGATTAAATATTAAAAAGGCTAAAGTGGCTGCAATTCATGGGACAATGTAATAGAAAAAGGGTGGATAACAAAGACAGTGCTCTACAAATCTGCATATAGCATTTTTTGCCTATTCTGGGACTAGACATTAAATTTAAACCTTTTGAACCACAAAGATACACAGTAGATCTGTAAGCTAAACAATTCTAAAAGATCACACAGAATTCAGATATATTTAAATTGCAATCCACTGGAATAAAGAAATGTCTTGGCATTCAGTAAAAATTCCAAGAAGGATCAAATAGTAGTAATAGAGCTAAACTGGCCCTTGTATATAGACTAATTTTGATCCTACTTCACCCAAAATAGTCAAAACTCAGCCATAAGTGTATGAACTAATCTTTAAATAGCT
The DNA here is from genome assembly GCF_000951045.1 of Mandrillus leucophaeus. Taxonomy (NCBI): domain Eukaryota; kingdom Metazoa; phylum Chordata; class Mammalia; order Primates; family Cercopithecidae; genus Mandrillus; species Mandrillus leucophaeus. The sequence goes on along the minus strand of NW_012101821.1, from coordinate 4,443,631 downwards.
GCTTAACTGCCTGCACAAATATACATGGAAACGTTTAAAAGGCAACATAATCAGAAACTCAAAATGTGGCAGTGCGCATATATAATAAGAAAAAAAATATTAGCTATATATAAAAATCAGAAAAATGTTATAGCTAGGGGAAATATTAGTCAAAAAAAGATCTTCAGTTGAGAATGCTCTTGTAATCAACATTCAATGATTTTGAATGACTATCATAAATATGTTAAAGTATTTAAAAAGAAAAACATATTAAAAATTAGGAATGTAGTATAACATTTAAAAGGAACAAGTGGAAATTTTAGAGACAAAAACAAATAAATTATAATAAAAAATTGCTAAATTGCTAAATCCATTACACAGCATATGGATTATTAGAAAATAAAAGAAAATATGAAGATAAAGTCATGTGAAACATCCTAATATGAACTTTTTAATATCATAGATTCAGTCGCATCCAGCAATGTTCTAAGAATTTGATAGCCACACATAGTAGTTACTTTGTACAGTGCCTATTATAAAACACATCTATCATTGCTGAAAGTCCTCTCATTTCTCAATGTCCCATGAAATAATATCAAGTGTTCCAACATATATAATACAATTTCCGAAGGATAATGGTGAGAAAAAAAATCTACATAAGATAGCCTAAAATATTCTAAATGTGATAAATACTATGATGCACAGGTCTTAGATGAGCAAGAAAATTCAGGCAGAATAATGAGGAAGACGTCTATGTCAAGAGACATCATATCTAAATTGATAAAAATCAATGTAAAGAAAAATGTAAAATCATTCAAAGTTAAAATCAAAAGAAACAAAACAATACCTATCTCTATTAGTCTGTTCTCACATTGCTATAAAGAACTACCTAAGAATGGGTAATTTATTAGGAAAAAAAAGAGAGAGAGAGAGACTTTTAATTGGCTCACATTTCCACAGGCTATACAGGAAGCATGGCTGGAAGTCCTCAGGTAACTTTCAATCACAGAAGAAGGGAAAGGGGAAGCAGGCACTTTCTTCAGTGATGTCAGGGGAGAGAGAGAGTGAAGGGAGATGTGTCACACACTTTTAAGCTATAAGATCATGTGAGAACCCACATGATCATATGAGAATAGCAAGGAAGAAATCCATCCCCATAATCCAGTCACCTCACACCAGGTCCCTCCCCCAGTACTGGGAATTACAATTCAACATGAGATTTGGGTGGGAACTCAGAGCCAAACCATATCATTCCTCCCCTGGTCTCTCCTAAATCTCATATCCCTCTCACATTTTAGAACACAATGATGCCTTCCCAACAGTCCCCCAAAGTCTGAACTCATTCCATAGTTAACTCAAATGTCCAAGTCCAGTTTAATCTAAGACAAGGAAAGTTACTTCCACTTGGGAGCCTGTAATATCAAATACAAGTTAATTACTTCCATGATACAATGTGGGTATGGGCAATGGGAAAATACTCACATTCCAAATGGTAGAAATTGACCAAAAAAAGGGGCTACAGACCCCATGCAAGTCTGAAACCCATAAAGGCAGTCATTAAATCTTAAAGTTCCAAAATAGTCCCCTTTGACACCATGTCTCACATCCAGGACATGCTGATGCAATGGTAGGGGGTCCCAAGGTCTTGGGCAAATCTGCCCCTGTGTCTTTGCAGTGTACAGCCTCCATGGCTGCTTTCACAAGCTGATGTTGAGTGCCTGCAGCTTTTCCAGATACATGGTGCAAGCTGTCAGTGGATCTATCGTTCTGGGGTCTAGAGGATCATAGCCCTCTTCTCATAGCTCCACCAGGGAGTGCCCCAGTTGGGGACTCTGTGTGGGGGCTCCAACTCCACATTTCCTCACCACACTGCCCTAGTAGAGGTTCTCCAGGAGAGCTTCACCCCTGCAGCAGACTTCTGCCTACACATCCAGGAGATTCTATACATCCCCTGAAATCAAGGCAAAGGCTTCCAAACTTCAACTCTTGCCTTCTGTGCATCCATAGGCCCAACACAATGTGGAAGTTGCCAAGGTTGGGGGTTTTCAGCCTCTGAAGCAACGGCCAGGGTTATACTTTGGCCCCTTTTAGCCATGGCTGGAAGCTGGAGTGACTGGGACTTTGGATGCCATGTCTCAAAGCTGACCAAAGCAACATTGCCCTGGGCCCAGCCCATGAAATTATTTGACCCTCCTAGGCCTCTGGGCCTGTGATGGGAGGGTCTGACATGCAGGTTTCTGAAATATCTTGGAGGCATTTTCCCCTTTGTCTTGCTTATTAATGTTTGGCTCCCCTTTTACTTATACAAATTTCTGTAGCCAGCTTGAATTTCTCCCTGGAAAAATGGGTTTTTTATTTTCTGTGACATGGTCAGGATACAAAGTTTCCAAACTATGCTTTGCTTATTTTTTTAAAATATATGTTCCAGTTTCAGATAATCTGTTTTTTCAGACATATGAGTGTATGCTGTTAGAAGCAGCCAGTTCACATCTTGAATGCTTTACTGCTTAGAAATTTCTTCTGTGAGATACCCTCAATCATCTTTCTCAAGTTCAAAGTACCACAGATCTTTAGAACAAGGACAAAATTCTACCAGTCTGTTTTCTAAGGCATAGCAAGAATGATCTTTGCTCCAACTTCCAATAAGTTCTTAATCTCCATTTGAGACCTCCTCAGCCTGGACCTCATTGTACTTATCAATATCAGCATTTTGATTGCAACCATTCAACAAGTCTCTAGGAAGTTCCAAACTCTCCCTCATGTTTCTGTCTCCTTCTGAGCCCTCCAAACTGCTCCAACCTCTAACTACTACCAAAATCCAAAGCTGCTTCCACATTTTCAGTTATCTTTATAGCAATGCCCAAATTCTCTGGTACCAATTTTCTGTTTTAGTTTGTTCTTACTTTGCTATAAAGAACTATCTGATACTAGGTAATTTATAAACAAAAGAGATTTGATGGGCTTATGGTTCTGCTGGCTGTATAGGAATCATGACTGGGAGGCATCAGGAAACTTATAATCATGGCAGAAGGGCAAATGGGAAGCAAACACATCTGTCACATGACAGCAGGAGAGAGAGAGACAGAGTGAAGGGGAGAGTGCCACACACTTTTAAGCCATCAGTTCTAGTGAGAACTCACTCACTGTCACAAGAATACCGAATGGTATATTTGTCCCCATGATCAAGTCACCTCTACTAGGTCCCTCCCCCAACATTGGGAATAACAATTTAACATGAGATTTGGGTGGAGACACAGTGCCAAACCATATCATTATCAAAGAAGGGTTGAACAGAAAAAAATCACAGTTTTCTCATCAAAAGCAATGATAGCCAGAATACAACACTATATATTTAATTATTTCTTTAGCAAGCTAATAAAAAGTCAGTGGGTGGAGTGGAGGAAACCCTGCCACAGCAGAATTCTATACCGATCAAATTATCTTGCCATAACAAAGCAACACACACAAACAAAATCAGACCAGCAATGCTAGAGAGAATTTTTCACTTACAGACAAATACACCACAAAAAAAATTAAGATAATTTCTCCAGGCAAAAGTAAAATAACAACGGATGAAATACTGAAAACAAATAAAGAGCAACAGAACAATGTAGATCACTAGAAAGGATAAACATATTGGTAATTATAAAGTACCTTCTCTTTACAAAAGTACTTTGTGAAATAATCACTGAAAGCAAAAGCAAAAAAATGTATTTTGTAGTATTTAGAATACAAGTAGAAGTAAAATGTGTGGACCTTAACAGCATATGGGGAAAAAATAGAAGCATATTGATGTAAGGTTTTACATTATGTGCAAAGTGGTATAATATTTTAATGTTGGCTGTTTTAAGTTAAAAATTCATATTTTAAATCCTAGAGAATCCACTGCAAGTATAAAAAAATGTGGTATAATAAAAAAATACTCATTTGAACCTAAAGAAGGTGGGAAAAAAAGAATAAAGGAACCAAGAACAAATGGGGCACAAAGAACAAATAGCAAAATGTAGACTTAAATTCATACACATAAATAACTACACTCAATGAAAAATGTTGAAGCACTTTGAACAAAATATAAAGATTATGAGGCTGTATTTAAAATGTTGTCTACAACACCAACTTTGAATTTATTGACATAAATTTAAAATCAATATACCGAAATTGATACACCATGAAAACACACTAATTATAAGAAAGTGAGACTGGCATGGTCATTTGTTAATAGCAAAAAATAAGAGAGTAAGTTTATGGTTGAAATACACAGAGGAATATAGAACCCTTTCACTTCTTCGGAGTTCCTCTGTCATCCACAGCTACAACCTTTTTGAACTCACAGTAGTTCCACGTGGACTTCAGAAATCCAGGAGTCTCCCTGTTTTTCTTTTTAGTTCTTGAAATCCTTGCAAACAGTGCACTTTTTTTCTTCTATTTCTTTTCATTAATTATATAGTAATGTATAGCTGCTCTGCGAAATTAGAAAGTACAGATAAATAAAACATAAATTTAAAAAACCTTTTATACTTATCACTGTGATGATTGTTTTAGCATTTTATTATAAAACTTTTCACCTATTTTCTCTGAATTTATTTGTACCCATATAGACTACACAACATACAGACATTTCTATAAAACATAGATGAGATACAAATCAACAGAAATATTAAAGCATTTATGTTTATTAATGAGATCCATAAGAATGATTTTAGTGGATTAAACACATTAAACTTTAAAAAATAAATACACAATGATAATGAAAAAAGAGAATGACAGACATAATACTCACATGTCACTATCTGAGCTGTTTGTAAGGGCAATTTCTCACTGTAAAATTTAGTAACTAAAGGGAAAGATTTAAACACTTACCTTTACTTTCCAATAAACAGTTAATGGAAATTAAATAACTCCAGTTGATAAACTAAAAACATGAATTTAGAGAATAACACTGCCCAATAATGTAAAATTGTATACAGTATAGAGTTATAAAGCCCACCTTGCAGAGTTAAGAAAATTATTTACTAAAAATGTAATAAGTTGTGTTAAATACGCTTGTATAATTCAAAGTGAACTGAACTTTTCTATAGTTCTAAAATCAGATCAGGCAGTTTATTCTCTAATCACAACTGTGGGAAAATGTAACTATTTAATGGAGTATCTGACTGTCAATAGCCTCTTCTAGTGGTCAAGCTAAAGCACGGTATCCAGATATGATATCTTAATGACATTATTTACATAGTCTTTCAATTGTGTATATTGAAGAAGTAAGACAGAATCTCTTGATATTTTGCAACTTTTTCATGAACCTGAAAAAAATTTCAGATTTTTTTTTTTTGCTATGTAACATTGGCTTATGTACCCATTACATAAAAAATTTCCACAATTCACATAACAATGTAAATTATGAGAGATAAGGTATTTTTGAAGATATGAACTTTGACCTAGATATAGTACTTTGTTGTTTTCATTTATCCTCCCACTTTAGAATTAAACTTTTAAAAATGTGGGTTAGAAAAAAAGATGGACAGACAGGAGAAGGTGAATTGCCTTGTAATGGGCTATTTAATATATCTAAAATAGGCTAATTAATATACCTAAAATATAAAAATATAATAAGGGGTCCTATAAAGTAAAATCAACCAGTTCTTATTTAAAAAAAGTTTTCTTCCTAGAATTTGAACTTGAATTTTTGTTTAAAAAATATTTTCTTCCTAGAATTTGAATTTGAACAGATGCTCTGAGAATATCTGAGTTAGCAGGATGGGGGGAGAAGGGAAGAGAGTAAAGGGGAGATGAGGGGAGGTAAAATTGTGTTACTAGGTATGAATGGCATGAATTTGAAACATCACTAATTTCGACCTCTAGAAAATTTTCTTGTATTAACTAGTTTTTGAAAGCTGGACTGACATTAGTGAGATAAGGTAGATAAATAAGTGATAATTGCTTGGGATTAAAAAAATACAACTTTACTTCAGGTTTCTGTATAAATTTTTAAAAATATGTCTGGTGTGATTTAAAGTTATTATTTATTAACTTATTGAATCTACATTTCTATACTTACTAATATTAATAAATAATCAGAGGTTCAGATACAATGCTAATTGCATATTTAGATGATTTTAAATACCAGAAAGGATTTTGGAAAGTATGATAATGACATTTCATTTACATCTCCATAAATATCATCCTATTTTTAAAAGCCTGCAATTCTATAATGGGTATAAAGGTACACAATTGTGATAGTTCAAAGCAAAACAGAATTTAAACATGTATGATGGCAACTGACCAAAGCAAGTATTTTTAGTATTTTGGAAAAATCTTTTTTCTCTTTGTTCCCTCTCAAGCAGAGGGTTGAATTAACAGTATTTCTAATTTCATGCCACATTATAATCACTATACCACTTCCCCTTTTAAGAATATATATATATATTTAGTGCCATTCCCTGCCCCTTCCTCATCCTATATGTCACGACCTATAGACATTCACTCTAATGTGTTTGATAATTATACTTTTGAGTGTATATGTTTTGTACAACACACTGTTATTGTCTGAGTATGTATTTTTAATTTATATAAATGGAATTATGAAAGAGCTCCTTTTTTCGCTCTCTCTCATTTCTGTTTTAAAGATTTATCCAGGTAGTTTCCTGGCCTTTACTTAAAGATGCCAATCGTATTTCACAGTATTCATCCATTTTTCGATGTGAGCAACTGAACACACATCAATTTTATTTTAACAAACAATGTTACATTAAGCATTCACTGTTAAATTTTTACCTGTATTTATTAATATTATTCTGAATACACAAAGAAGGTTTCTGAACCAGACCACACTGTTATTATTTATGACAAATAATAATCACATGGTTCCACATTCACCAATTCTTACCTATGTGACCATGTGATGAGACTCATATATCACCTTATAGGTAATGAGGTCCATATTTTAAGGAAGTTATCCACAAATACAAATGTTGCAGCTTATATAGAGAAAAAAGGCAGCTGTGAGCACATTCCTTCTGAAATCTCCTTGAAAGAGTGATAAGGTTATCCTGCGTTCTTACTCTTGCTCTTACATAAATGAATCTCTAAAGAGGAGAGACAAGACCACCGTTTTCAGGTTTATAACCAGAGAGTTCATCTTTTTGAAAGGTAAACAGCTATTAAAATAAACTTCTAAATCTCTACAGGGTTAGTTAGCCATCCTTAGAGTTAACCCAGGTCTATAATGTGGAGTGGAACTGTTTTGCTCATGGGGAGACAGGAGAGGGTTTATTATCTTTGGCTGGCAGCAATTAAGCTGCACTATTAGTGAGACAAATGACAGCAGGTCTATTTCTCTTGTTATGTAAAAAGTAAAATGTTCTTGGGGAAGTGAAAGCAAAACTTCTCTATCTTCACAGTATATCAATTTCTAGGACTGAGGAGGTTAAGAGTTTACAGAAACATTGAGAAATCCAGGAAATATTTATTTTTCCACATTCATATATATATGTGTGTGTATATATATATATGATCCTCATTGATCTTTTAGAGAATTTCTCTGGGTTGTATGTTCAGGAGCTGAATTAATGTGTTATAGGTTTTCCATCTAAACTTGCAGCACTAATCTACAGTGTTCCTGCATCCCAACATCCATGGAAACCCGTGGCATTAACCAGCTTTGCAATGTTTACCTAACAAATGCATACAGTCATTGATATTTTAGTTTGTATTTATCTTATAAATAATGAGTTTGAGTGTTAGCCTTTTGATATTTCTTGTTACATCATTTGTCTGTTCTCCTTTGGGTCTTTCCTCAGATTTCTTGTCTGTCAACTTTGTTTACAGTGCACTTCAGGGAACAGACGTCTGTGGGCTTGGTTTTTTGTGTTTTTTTTTTCTTTTTTGAAACAGAGTTTCACTCTGTCACCCAGGCTAGAGTGAAGTGGTGTGATCACTGCTCACCCAGGCTAGAGTGAAGTGGTGTGATCACTGCTCACTGCAGCCTCAACCTCCCGGGCTCAGGTGATCCTACCACCTCAGCTTTCCAAGCAGCAGGGACTACAGGCACACACCAACATACTGATAATTTTTGTATTTTCTGTAAAGATGAGGTTTCATCATGTTCCCCAGGTTGGTCTCCAACTCTTGGACTCAAGGGATCTGCCCACTTTTGGGCCTCTCAAATTGCTGGGTTTCTTTTCTTTTTCTCTCTCTTTTTTTTTTGTAACATGTTCATGCTTTAGAGTCTTTTTTAAGACATAGTTGTCCACACAATATTCCCTACAGATATCCTTGTACTTTATATTCAATTATGTCCATCGATTTTCTGTTTATGGTTTTACCTATTTTATCTCTAATTCACCTTTACATATGAGGCAAAGTAAAAATTGTTTATTTTTCTTTATATACCAGTGTGTACTTTCAAAATCTTTTGCTAAATATTGTCAACTCCCCAATATTATATATTATCTATTAAATTAACAGTAATTATATTAAAGAAATTAAAAGCATCTGTTTCTGTTTTTCTATTCTGTCCTATGGACACATGCAACTGTTTCATTTCCTCATTTATTTTCATAGATAAGAAAAGTGTTTTTCTTCGGAAAAATTATCTAAGCTACTTACTAAATTCTGTAGTAAGTCAATATATACTATATGCATATATTACATATGTGCATATTATTATTCTATTTTAATCACTTTACGAAAAGTTTATAATCTTCCTTAAAGGTTTATAAGGCTCCTCATATAATCAACGGATTCTTAAAATACACATTGTTTATATATTTTTCACTAATCTTTCTAACTCTATTAGTTTTCTTGGTAATGAGGGAAAAAGTGACTTAATCCAATAAAATAAAGCAATGATTGCATAAATGTTTTGAGTTGCATAAAGTAATATAATATAATATAATATAATATAATATAATATAATATAACATTGTAAAAATATAGGCCAGGCGCGGTGGCTCACACCTGTAATCCCAGAACTTAGAGAGGCCAAGGCAGGCAGATCACCTGAGGTCAGGAGTTGAAGACCAGCCTGGCCAATATGTTGAAACCCTGTCTCTACTAAAAATACAAAAACTAGCCAGGTGTGGTGGTGGGTTTCTGTGATCTCAACTACTCAGGAGGCTGAGACAGGGGAATCATTTGAACCCAAGAGGCAGAGTTTGCAGTGAGCCGAGATTGCACCACTGTACTCCAGCCTAGGCAACAACAGTGAAACCTTGTCTCAAACAAACAAAAACTATATATAAATATAAATAAGTCCTTCTTCATTTTCTTCTCTGGGATATTAAGGGGCTATTTATGTGAACGATGAATATTGACTTGTCTAAATGCAACAAAAATATGATCTTGGTTGAGTGCTATTTCAGGATTCCCCAAGAGTATCTTCAGGTTTTATGATTCATTAGAAAGACTCACTAGACTCTGAAGAACTATTGTACTATCAGTTATTTTTTATTACGGAGAAAGAATACAGATTAAAATCAGCAATCAGAAAAGGCGCATAGAGCAAGGCCCAGGAGAAACCAGTTCTGTCAGCAACAAAGATTGCTCCCTCGCATTTGGGCCTCCAACCCAACAATTTACACAGCACAAATGCAACTTCACATTTCTGTATCGATTCCACTGATCACTGTTGATATATGTTTATATGAACATGTATTTTGCATATAATTACTTATAAATGCTTCTGTCATATGTAATTCATATAACCATGAAGTAAGATTAGTATATTCATTCTAATATATTAATAATAATTCTTAATATATTTGTAATATATTTTCTGATAATGGAATCTGTCTATATGCAAAATGTGCTTGTTGTTAAGTAGTAAATATACATTGGGGTATGCTTACAGCATATGTGTGTATATTTTGTCCAGTTAAAATTTACTTTTAAATTATATTTTATGTGCTGCAGAAAGATATCATAGAAATGCCTGTCTCTTTTTCGAGAAACTATTTCTACCAAAAAAGTGAAAATGTGCTCTAATAATTAGAAATAATAAATATCTTCTATTTGAGACTGTTTTGCCTTTCTATAACTGAAATCATCTTTCAGAAAAGCTGTTACTTATAGATTATTTTCATGGAAACACATACTCATTTCTTTTATTCCTTTAACTTAGTGAGATTAGTTATAATGTTCCAAAAACATGAAAAAATAATGATTTCAAGATATATTTTGCACAATATCAAATAATGTTAAAAAAATAGATTTGAAAGTATGATGGCTACCTAATATTTTAAGTACTTATGCTCCTGCTTTAATATTTTATGTACAAATAAAACATAGTAAATCTGTGATGTATTAATATATTAGATATAGTTCTATCCAAAACTATGGCTAAAGTAGGCAGCACACCTGTTCTTATGGAAAGTATAATAAAGGGATACACATTCAACTAACAATCCTAAAGTTATTTCTATCATGATAAAGAGTGTGAAGGAAACCTATCACCTGCTCTATAAATACAGTTTGGGGAAACTTGCCCCCATTTGGTACATTACTAAGATCTCCTAGATCACTCACTGTTTCATCTCCAACACCACGTCTTTTCCAGATGCTCTTCTATCTCCCAATTATTGAAGCCAGAAAACTCCCATATAATAGTTTTCAACTTCTGCTTTTGATTTCATCTAACCTTTTAGGTAATGTTATCTTGTCTTGTAATTTAAATCATATTTTCTATGCTGATAAAACCTGCATTTATACTTTGATTCATATGCCTCAGCCACTATATTTAACTATCTTTTTGAAACCTTTTAAAAAATCTCATATTTAATATATCCCAAACAGAAATCTTATCCCCATACCCAAATTCAATCTCAGTATAATAGGAATCTTCATTCACATAGAGGCCTAAGCCAAAATCCCTAGTGTTATTCTTGACTTCTTTTTCCTTATGCTTAACATCTAATCGGTAAACAAATTATTCTAGAGTGAACCTTTAAAAATTGTCTTCACCACCACCACCACTCCCATGCTAGTCCAAGTCACACCATCTTTGATGTATGCAACAGCAGTAGCCTTAACACTTGGTCTCATTGTTTAAGGTCACTGGACCCCCTCAATTCTACCCTCCACTGAATGACCAGAATCGTATTTTGAACCTACCTGAAGAAAATGAAAAGGCTTTAGATGGTTTTTACTAACATTTATATAAAATTACTTTTTGGTTGCTAACTCTTCAACTGTTTTTCTTCAAATTACTCTTTTCCTAATATACTCTGCCTCACTAAGTAACATTTTTATTCATCAAATATTCTGTCTTTGTCACTGCAGGCTGCCACAATAAAATATCATAACTAAAAGGCTTAACCAACAAGAATGTATTTTCTCAGAGGACTGAAGTATTTCCATGCTCTTCCCTTTCTAAAACGCAACAACAAAAAAAGAAATGTCCCTGCTTAGAAAAATCATGGAAGCTTGATTATATACTTCACACTCTCATGAACTTAACTACAAAATCCAGCATTTTCTTTAGAATTAAATAAAATTTAGACATTATTTAGTCCATGTCATCTTTACTAATGCAGTATTTTTTCTGCAATTTTTAAATCCAATTCATAGATGTAGTCTCACATTAATCACACTTAGCACTTAACAAGAGAGAATGCATTGACTGTTTAATGCTTTCTTTGACACAAGAAATGCAAACAAATCTTGCATACTCACTTTAAGAATTAATCCTTTATTATAGTCATATATATAAACTCTGGGGCAATTAAGCTCATAAAAGTTGTTTTATTGTTGGCAATTAATCTCTTTAGCAGTTTTTTTTTTTTTTTTAACTTGGTATCTATTGCAAAAGAAATCCTCAGTTTTGCATTAAATATACACCAAAAATGTACCCCTTAAGTTTACAAGTGTTTTTAATTCCAAGATCATCTCTTTTACCTTTAGAAGTCTCTGTTGATAAAACTATAGAGTCATGTTCCAGAAAGCAAATGAATTAATAGAAATTCCAACAAAAGGCATCAAAGCTGTGTGGAGGTGACAAATTGACTCAGAGTCTCAACAGTGGTTATTCATTATTACGTTTATTTTAATTACTGATAGTTCCTTTGAGATTGCCACACAAAGGGAGAAATGTTTCCTCTTATTGAGTGCCTAGAGGACTCATAAATAATACACACACATTTGCCAGTTAGTACCTGCATTTTAATCAGTCGTCTTCTGTCATATAGTAATGCATTTATACATCTGTTATGTGATTTAATTATTAGTAGCATCTCAATGAGTAATGAGCGTATAAAATTATAGTATCTGTAATGTAAAAATTGAGAGTTTAAAGAATTTTTTCTCTTTTATAGATGACTGCAATACCACTTTAAAAATGTTGAGTGTAAATATGATAATTAAGTATTTTCTTTATATATTCATCTATGTAGAACTTATGGTGGGCCATTAATGTTAGAGATGAGAATACAAATGTTAAACTCAAGATCATGCACCTCTTAATTAAATAGTCATATTAAAATGCAATCATTTGGCTGAGATTAAAAGTCATATTTTACAAAAATATGACATTATTTATTAGGGAATGACAATTCCCTTAAATTAATTATATAAACTTATTTATAAATATTTATCATAAAACAAAAGATAAATGCTTGAGGTGAGGAAAACCCCATTTACCCTAATGTGATTATTTTACGTTGCATTCCTGTATCAAAATACAACAGATAAATATATCCATCTAGTTTGTACCCACAAAAGTTAAAAATAAAAAACAATAGGCCAAGTACGGTGGCTCAAGCCTGTAATCCCAGGACTTTGGGAGGCCAAGGCAGGCAGATCACTTGAGGTCACTTGAAGTTTGAGACCAGCCTGACCAACATTGTGAAACCCTGTCTCTACTAAAAATACCAAAATTAGCCGAGTGTGGTGGCACATGCCTGTAATCCCACCTACTCGGGAGGCTGAGGCAGGAGAATTACTTGAATCCAGGAGGTGGAAGTTGCAGCGAGCCAAGATCTTTTCACTGCACTCCAGCCTGGCTGACAGGCCGAGACTCCAACTGAAAAACAGTAATAATAAAAAATAAAAATATACATTTAGCAAAATTTTAACATTGTTTTTATTGTTTAAATTGTCTTAATTACAAAATGGAATTTTATAATTGTAAGAAATTTAAACAAGAGACCAGTGAGCAAATAATACTTAAAATCTCCCTAACCCCAATTTTACTATCTGGAGTAAACAATATCCTGCCCTTCCCTGATCACCCCAAAAAACGTAACTTTTTATAATTGGCTGTTCAACCTCTGTCGTCCTTCAGTCTTTGAATGTATTCAAAGTGATTCTAGCACACTTTAGATAGACGGGAATTTTATGTTCTTAAAATTTGTATAGAGACAAACCATGAAAGATGTCTGAATCTCACGTCTTTTTTCCTTTGGCATATCTGATGCTTTAACATTTCTTGAAAGATAATTCAAAGAAAATTGGTTTATTAAAGTTTTATTAACCACTTTTGACTTGGTTTTTCAGGAAAATATATATATATACATTTTGACCAGGTTGGGCCTACAGGAAATGCAATAGGCTGATCATATAACTTAGTAAAGTGTCCTGGCTTTGTCAAGTCCTGGATTTTTAACTATTTCAATGTCCCACACTGTTGCCCAGTTTTCTTACAACACACAAACTTTTCTTCAAAACTCTTATTATCAGGTGTTTATAAAGACATAAATCTGACCAATTTTTCACTTTTCTCTTTCACTTTACTCTTACATCTAAAAAACTTAATGCAAGAAAAATAATTCCTGCATTTTCACTTGATCTACAGTATCAAGGACAAATGGAAAAAGGTAGTATTGGAACAAACTGGTGACTACCTGTCCTGTTCAAAGTATGTAGCAACTACTCAGCTCCATGGAAGAATGCTATTGTAGTACTGTTGAATTTTCCATATTTTTACAAGAAGCTAGAAATATTTATTTTGATGTAAACTTGATTAGTGTTTACTTTGGCAATAATTATAATTTATGTAAAACATTGTGCATCTATAACAAGTACAAAATTAGATAGTGTTTATCTCGATTTTTAAGTTTATTACATGAATAGTTTTTCACAGTAATTTCAAATACGTATGTTTTTTAATCTTCATTGTTTGCATCAGTATAAAATCTATGGTATTCCCAATATATTTTAGTTTTTTATATAATTTTATTTGTTTTAATTTTTAAATTGGTCAGAATTTCAAATAAAAGTATCTCAATTTTCCTTATTATTTTTATACATGAAATCTAACATTTCATATATTCTTATTTTTATGTATGAAATATACTTATTTTGAAATTTACATTGTAATTTTTTGCAGTTATTTTCCTTAATCTTTTTCTTTAAAAAGTAAGTGACATTATTCCACTTTTACTATGATGGACTAGTTGGTAGAAAACCAATGCTCTTGCAAATAATGACTGAAATTGTTGGCAATAATATAGCTAAAACAAAACAACTCTTTGAAGCATTGGAGAACTTTTGAGAAAGCCATAATTTAATGGGACCAAAATCCATTAGAAAACAAATTCATGTTTAAATATACATGCCAGTTTTGTTTTGGCTCCATGTGTCAATTCTTAACTGCAGAGAAAAGAGACTGTGAAGTCACATGGAGAGCTGCCAATAGGAACCAAATAATTCAAATGAGCTCTCAGCAATAATATGGCCCTAAGCAGGAAAATAAAATCAGACTTGCCAAAGTAGACGTTGACGGCCTAGATCTCAGTGATATGGAAGCACAGGGGAGATGTGGCAGACTTATTACTCTGATTAATCTTTCTCTTAAAGATGTGCAAAGCTAGGCATTAGAATTCTGAAAAGATGTCAGACTTCTGCTTCTAGAACGATAGAGTAGACATCCTTTTCTCAATTATTCCAGCTATGGGCCCTGGAATTACATATTAAAACACATATGTAAAGATTTTGAAAAGGTGGACAGAAGGCTAACCAGCAAAGGACCTCGGAGCCTAAGAATTAACACAGTAGTGAATTATTTGGGTTTGCTTTTGGCCTCATCTACCCCAGACTTAGAGCAGAAGAGTCCTGCAAAGCAGAAATGAAAACAGGGCAGACAAAAATGCCCCAACAAAAGTCTGCCCTCTCTAACCAAGACAGGAACGTGGAAAACCACCGAAACACAACACTGTTAGACAATAAATGCTAAACACTACATAAGAACAAATTCTGGCCCCACACTCCACCATGCCAGTAAAAGCTGGTAGGAAAGCCAAGACTTCCACCTTCGAACTGTAAGAAGGTGTCCCACATGCTGCTTGGGAGCTGCCAAAAAAAGTTCAGCAGGGAGCCAGGGAGTTGAGGCTTTCCTCCCCTCAGGCAGTAACAAAGTGATTTAAAAAATGGTTTTCTTAAAATATGTCATTCTAGTTCAAATGGATATACATCAGGGAAAAAAATTCACCCTGACCTCTACCATAGACATGGCATCAATTCTAAATAGATGACTCAAATATGAAAGGTAAAAAAAATAAAGTTTTTAGAAATAAACATAGGTCAATATCTTTATTAATTTTGAGGGGTAAGAAATACATTAAACAACACATTAAGTATACTAACCATAAAGGAAACATTTGGTAAATTGAGCTACATGAAAATTAGGAACTTACATAATCAAAGACGACCACTAAAAGATTGATTTCACAAGCCGCAGAGTGGAAGAAAGTCAATACGGTACCTATATCTGATAAGAGATTCCATGTAGAATATATAAATAACCAAAATAAATTAATAAGAGAAAGATCAACAACACAGTAGGAAAACGGTGCAAAGTCTTCATCAGATATTTTTAATGATATATGCAAAAAGCCAATAAAAGTGCATAATTTTATCAATAATCAGAAAAAGGAAAATGTAAACCAAAATGCAACAATAATGCTGAGAGGAAAATTTTAATTGTACGTCTGCATTCTTCATTTCAGTTTCAATAATGCAGTTTTTCACCATCTCAATAAATTTATTAGTTTAACTTTATTACATAATATATCAAAAAAAGTATAAAAGTATACAAGATCTAAGACAAATAAATGTTTAATTATCAAAATTGTTCACTGAGTAAAAATAAGAGTGTTGACTGAGAAGCAGCTGCCGTAAAGAATATAAAATAGGCCAGGCACGGTGGCTTATTCATATAATCCCAGTACTTTCGGAGGTTGAGATGGGTGGACCTCTTGAGGACAGGAGTCCGAGACCAGCCTGACCAACATGGTGAAACCCATCTCTACTAAAAATTCAAAAATCCAGCTACTTAAAATAATTATGTGACACGAAGAAGCACATAAAAATAATAAAATTATTCCAGATTATATAAATAATGAAGTTACCCCAGAGATAAAGGTTCCTGAGACAAGAGGAAGAGAACTGTCTTGCAGGTTTTGAGGATTCAGAAGGAGGTACATGTTATTATTTCTTAGATACATTTTTCATAATCACATTGCTTTTCTGTCTGAACCTTAACTTTAATTTTTAAAGGTTTGCGGCTTTAGACTTTGTAAGTTCTGTATATTTGAATTCCTGTGCAACTTTAAACTTATGATTAAATGATGGGTCCAATTTCTATAATAGTCTCCCTTGTAGCTTTAGCAGATAAGGGTCTCTAAATGGTTTCTTTCACAGGGCACTTTTGATTTCACAGCATAAACTGAGTTTCGATTTTCAGCACTGAATCTATTATTTCTTAAGTCTTTTAATGTGGTTAATAAAACCCCGCTTACTCATCAATTATATAACTACATTTATGCCTATTTGATTCAAATATTAGGGATATTACATTACCCATGTGATTTCGGATGGTGCCTATATTAAGTCACCACTTCTATTTTACATAAATTTTTATCAAGCATTATATTTACTATTATTACAGGTACAAAAAAATTCCAAAGTAAATATTATAATCTAGGAAGAGAGAATAAATAATTTAGAAAAACAATTTAAACTGGCATTTAATATATGTCTAATTATGGATATATATACATATATCCATAATGTATGGATCATATGTGTGATCTCATTATGACTATGAAAAGATATAAAGCACAATTAATATGGAAAGAGCAAAAGAGTTCAGCTTTTACATTTGTTTCTACCCCAAAAATGATATTTAAAAATATATAACAGGTATACTCATGAATTAGAACTGAAGAAAAAATTTTAAGATATGTTATCAAAATTTATTTTAGGTTTCTTATGTTGACATTTTTCTCATACTTAATTCTTGAAGTGTTTGTGTATATATATATATATATATGTTTTAATTATTTCTGAATAATAATACTTATAGCACAGACTAGTTACCATGACATTTTATGAAGTAATAATTGATGGTTGGATTTATACATTTTTATAGAAACTACTCTATATTGCTCTAAGGCATAACGAAAGCTACATCACTTGGGAAAGAAACTTTTCAACTCTATTACACAGTCATACATCACTTTATGATAGCGATATGTTTTGAGAAATCTGTTGTTAGAAGACTTCACCATTGTGTGAACAATATAGATTGTACTTACACAAACCTAAATGGTATACCCTACCATACACCTAGGCTACATGGTATAGCCTATTGCTCCTAGGCTACAAAATCTGTAGAGCATGTTGTTGTAGCAAATACTAAAATATAGTAGGCAACTGTAACACAGTGGTCAGTGTTTGTATATCTAAACATAAAAAGGTACAGTAAAAATATGGTATTATAATCTACATGACCACCATTGTAGGTGTTCTGGCATTGACCAAAACATTCTTACGTGCTGCATGGTTGTAAATTATAGAAATGGCTATGAGACATTAGTGGTCTTTTAAAATAATACAACATTCAGGAACTAACCAACTTACCCAAAAATTATTTTTAGCATTGAAAAAACCCTGAAAATAATAAAACATAGTAGAAAAAGATGTAATACTAAAAGAGTAAATTTAAGTTGATATTTGCAAGAATATGATATAATTACTTACATTTTATATTATGTAAAGGCAATAGGCATCAATGGAGCATTTACAGATGGTTCTACAATTTTTGTTTTTCCCAAAGACCTTATCCTATAAAATCACCATAAGGAAAATAATTAGATTAGCATAAAAATCCTCGTTACTAGCACTTTGAAAATAGAAACAGTATCAGCAAATCTATAATATACCTCAAAAACATTAAGCGTATAAATTCCTAGTTTATTAATATGTAGTTTTCATGCAAATTAGTCCTGCTACTTCACACAGATGTGTATTTTAGAGTCTTTGGCAAACACTCTCTAATATACTTACAAAAGTTTTCTCGATAAGGTTTGAATTATTTAAGCAGTAAATTTGTTTCGCACCTCATACTGTTAAAATTTATATGTTAGCATTGATTAAACATACCCACAAATAATTAGGATATATGTCATATGCTAGCTATCAATAATTATTCTTTGCATTTATTTTAATGATTCTTTATTGTTACTAAATTTAAATTAGAAAGGATTTATGATTAAAATAATATACCAAATACCACATATAAATGCAAGTTCTTATTTCTAAAACTTAGTAGACAAAGAAATTCTGATTACAACAATAATCTGAGAAGACTAAATCACTTTGAAACTTTATCGAAGTCTTAACTGTTAATGAAAAATCTTTCAGTGATGAAAAGCCCTCAATAACATTGATTGATCCACCTTTTTAAGGGCAAAATAAGGCCATATTTCATCAGGAAGTTTAGACATTGATAAATTTATTATATGAAAACCTTTCTGGTATTCAGCCTGTACAACAGTGAATTGTAGCCTGTAGTGAGAATTTACAGCCATAATATGAAATTCATAACCCATCCTTTTATTTATTGTAGAAATGTCCTGAATACTTGCAAAGTTATAAATGGTGAATTAAATCACAATAATGTTGTGATTTATTCTAAGGCTTCCCTTAAAGAAAAAAAAAATGTGTGGGAAATGATTATCAATAACCTAATTTGGTTTTATAGCTTAATAATTAGTTTTGTTAGAATATGTAAGATTAAATTACATCATTAGCTAAATGAATTCATTAGTTTCACTGGGAAAAAATGTTGAGATACTTTCAGTTAAATCTCTGAGGTGAAAAATCGACATGACAGTCTTTAGTGTGTAGAGCTAGGTGCAGTTCTATAGAGTTTTTGCTTCTGTTATAATGTGAATCAACAGGGAAATAGATGTTGAGACAAAGCCTTAGGGAGAATAGATTTTATTTGTTTATTACATTCATACAATTTGGTGTTGGAAAGTTTAGTCTTTCTTTTCAGAAGGTTTACTATGCCTTAACAAAATCCTAGCTAATATCAAATATTATTTTCTTATGTTTGTAAATTATTTTAACCTTAACAAAAATATTAAAAATAATAACTTTCTAGTGATCACTAACTAAAAATTGATTGCATGCAAGCAAATTGTTAATTGTAAGATTTACACCAAGAAACAGACAAAAGTGTGGCTTCAATAAAAATAACATTAATCAGAAAATGGAAATAAGTACATTTGCTAATAAAAACAAGAGTATTAATTCTAATCCAGCTACATTAAGGTAGAATTCCTTACATTAAAAATTCAGCCAAAAACCATAAAATTCTACCTACAATGGAAAAATGAAATCTCTATAGTTAAAATGAGAAAATAAATATAATTGGATCACAAATTCTTACATATTTTAGTCATTTCATACACAAATATATTTTTTAAATTTTATAATGCATAAATTGATAAGAAATCTTTGTAATGTAAAATTTTAAATGGTACTAAAAATGATAAAGTTAAATACCTTCTTAGCCACCATTTTCCAGGGGAAATTTCTCGCCAAATATAGTGTCTTAAAAACAGAATCCAGGGATAAGTACACATTTTAAAGTATATAAAATTTGTTCTAAACTATTCACATATACAGAGGTACACAGCTTGAAGAAAGATGGAAATTGTATATTTTAGGAAATTTAAAGTTATTAATACATTTGTTAAATTGATAGGAAACAACAACACAGATATTAAAAATAGGTAATCACAAGGGGAAAAAAAAATGATACGCTATTTTAAAATAATTGAAACCAATTCAGTATATCAAATGGAGGGCAGGAAATATCAGAACAAAAGGAAATTATATAAAGAATACTCAATAAGATGATTAACATAATTCTACTTTGACTCTAATTATACAAAGTTCTGGTAAGAAAAACTCACTAACTAAAAGAAAAAGAATCCATTTGCTGATTCTAATTTGATGACATAAGATATGACGACATAAGATGTTGCTGTGGCAGTAAAGAATCCTTTACATCTAAAGGATATCCGGGTTCAAATACAAAGAAATGGACAAAAACACATTGCCTAAAGGAAAGATGAATTTTTATATCACAAAAGATGCAAAATGGTAAGGGGAAAATCACTATGTTGCAAATGATAAATTTTCTGCTAAAATAATAATTCTCATAACATCATAATAAAAAATATAAGGCAAAAACAGTTTTATGAAAGAGAAGAGAAAGATTAACAAGTATAAGTGAAGAACTTGTACTTCCATTTCTTAAGCGGATTTCAGCATCTTCCAGATTCCTCTCTTTTGTATTTCCATGTTTGTATACAATTCCATTTCCTCTTTCATAATCAAATTATCATACCTGTAATTCACCTCTTTTTCCCCTTTATCTTCAGTTTTTTTTCTGTTTTCTAGATTGTTCCTATCAGCATAAAACAGTTTTTTTCTCTTCATGTTTAAAATGCTTTTGACACTGCTCCACTATCAAACACAATTTTATTTCTTTGTTTCTATATGGAAAAAAACTTCTCAAACTTCTTGACTATATTCATTGTCTCCAATTCCTTGTCACTCACTTTTTCTAAAGTCACTCTAATCAGGCTTTCATCTCTGGTAATCAAAAGGAACTGTAAAGCTAAGGTAATTACTGAGTTCTCTGCCACTAAGTCTGAAGGCAAAATTTCAGTCCTATGTACTTAACTTCTGAAATTAACCAGGCAATTCACAGCCTCTTTTAAAAATAGACCCTCTTATGCTTGCTTGTAAGATAATGCAATTTTCTCATTTCTTTCTATCTCACACTCTAATTCTTTTCAATCTTCTTTGTAACTTTCTTTTCGTCTTCCCAATATAAGTTTTCAGTCTCTATATTCATTTTTCCCTTGATGATAGAATTCAATTTTAAGACTTTAACAACTACTCGCATGCCAATTACACTGTTGAGATTCCCCGATCAAACTTTTATTCTAGAACCTTCTTGATTTTTGAGTCCCTACCTGAGTATCTAATAAACAACAGAAACAAATAAACAAGTCCAAAATGGAATTATTTTAATTCTGATTATCAGCATCCTAACACAAAATGGAACAAAACTAAAAAGATTTTCCATTTGTTGCTACACATTTCATAAATGGAAAATGTATCATTGGCTTTTCTTGTTCTCTTACCAGCAATATGAAATCCATCAGTAACTTCTGTTGATTATCTTCATAATCTAGTTAGAATCACATCTATCAAATCCCTAGACATAAAACTGCACTATCAAATATGAAAAATACACTGGTTAACATGAACTGATTTGATATTTGAGGAGAAAATATAAGTGAAATTTAAGATATAGTAATAAAAAAACTATTAAAAATAAAAAAAATTAGAAAAATAAAGTATAAAAATGGAAAGAAGAGTAGTAAGTTTTGGTATACATTCCAAAGGTCTAATATGCATTTAATTGGAATTACTAAGGAGGGGAGAGAGAGATGAAGCATTGTGATGATTAATGGATGGTGTTTTTGGGAGAGAATAATATTTAAATCAGTGAAATTTAAGTAAGTAGATTGACTTCCATAATATGAGTGGGCCTCATTCAATCAATTCAAGTACTGAATGGAACAAAAATACTGGTTTTTCAGAGTAAGAGCTTCCTTCGGCCTGCCTTTAGACTTTATATGCAGTATCTCCTGGGTTTCCCTCTGTTGGCCTTCAGACTTCATTTGTACCATTAACTCTCCTGGGCCTCTGACTGCTGGCTGCCAGACTGTCTGTACCATTGGCTTCCTGTATATTGAGCTGGCTGGCCCATGCTGCAGATTTGTATTTGCCAGTCTCCATAATCACGTAAACCAAAATTTTATATTGAATTTATTTTTATACACATATATATCTTGTTGGTTGTCATCCTTTGGAGAACCCTAATTAATATAGATTTTGGTACTATGAGTGTTTTAAATAAACAGAATCTTAAGAATAAATTTCCTGAGTTGGTTTTCGAGTTTCTGAAACTAATCTAATCTGATTAGGTTTAAAGACAATTGTAACTTTATTTCCAGTAGTAAAGAAAGCACTAATAGCCCATGATATAATCTGGCTAGTATGCAAAATATTGCCCTCGGGTACTCCTAATCAAATAGTTATAAAAATCAAGGATCTGATATGTATATGATACTTTTGAACGTTTTTGTCAAACTAAGGAATATGAGATTGGCAGATTGCTCCTAATGTAACTAGACAAAGTGGGTGTCTGTGGGATGAGTTCATGAATTCAAATTCTGAGCTTAACAGCAATACACATGACCTGAAAGTTTCTATGTCTGGCCTCACAGAGGACCCTTACTTCCTGTAGCTACTGGGTTGAGATTACTTAATTACTTAGAATTACATTCTATGACCAGGCATGGTGTCTCATGCCTGTACTCCCAGCACTTTGGAAGGCTGAGGTGGGCCAATCACCTCAGGTCAGGAGTTCAAGACCAGCCTGACCAACATAGTGAGATCCTGTCTATACTAAAAATACAAACAATAGCTGGGCATGGTGGTGTGTGCCTGTAATCCCTAGCTACTAGGAAGACTGATCCACAAAAATTGCTTGAGCCTGGGAGGTGGAAGCTGCAGTGAGCTGAGATCGCACCACTGCACTCCAGCCTGGGTGACAGAGCAAGACTCTGTCTCAAAATAAATAAATAAATAAACAGAATGACACTCTATGAATGGCTGGAATGGCCGACTTACATTGTGAATTGAACTCCGAGTGTCATAGTATGTCTATTATTAAAGTAAGGAAATTGATTGGAAAGGAATGAGGTCCTGAAAACAAGAGTGAAGACTTGTAGAAAGATCCTAGTGAAGCTTGGGTAATTGAGCCCTTAAATTCTAAAGACTCTTGTTTGCCTGTATAAGGAACATCTCCATCACCAGTTGATGCAGCCTCTTCATTCTCACCTGAGAGTGTTAACCCTGAATTGCCTGAGAAAACTCCCATGGCATCCCCTGAAGCAGCTGTCTTGCAAAACAATGTTAATTCTCCTCAGGACCCATTCCTACCACTTCCCTTTGCTTTTAAACTTACTCAAGACTCAAGTTCTAGCAGGACCCTAGTGGAAAGGTACAAAGTGTGACCCATGAAGAGCTGTGCTACATTCCAAAAGAACTACTTGAGTTTTCTAATTTATATACAGAGAAATATGGGGGATATGTATGGGAATGGATATTAAGAGGGTGGGATAATTGTGAAGGTAACAAAAAGTTGAATCAGGATGAATGTATTGATAAAGACCCACTGAGCAGAGATTCTGTAATGTTGCAGCTCAGGGAGTTAGAAAGTGCTCACTATTTGTTTGGTTAGTTGACTGAAATGTGGACCAAAGGTGAAGAAAGTGAGTGAGCTTGAATTCTCAGATTTGAATTGGTCCAGAGGGATTTAAAGGCTTAGGGAGATTGAAATAGTAGAGTAGATTTGACATTTAAGATCTCTATTCACCTGACCTTGAAGTGTTCACAGACACACATTTCACCACAACTACGAGAAATAAATTTATGGGGAAAGCCCTAGCATCTTGAACTCTTTGATTACTCTTCTCTGTTAGCCAGAGTTTACAATGGGAACCACAATCATTAAATTGGAAAATCTAAATACAATGAGGGTAGTTGAATGCTGAGGTAGCAAGAGGGAAGTTGGATCCCACTCAAGGTAGCAGGGGCCAGCACCCAACCACCAAATACAAAGTGGGCAGAGTTACCGTAATGCACAACAGAGTTAAAACAGTACTCCAGAGTACGGTAGTCTGATTTGTGCAGAACTATGGTATCAGCTAGTTGATGATGGTGATTCTAGAAGTAAACTAGATAGAAAAATCTACAAAATTCTAACTTGATGTGTATAAGAAGAAAAGTTTGAGGTAAAGCAAATAAAAGTCAAACCTGAATCATAAAAACAGAGAGTTACAGCCTCTCAATCAATCCCCAGACTTAAGCCAGTTTATACATGTAGAACTACTTGAATAAAGGGGAGGCTGGATCCCTTTGAGGAAGAAAAATAGTATACTACCAAAAATTTATATTGTTAATATTTCTCTCAGGCTTCCCCAAAGGAAACTATAGTCTTTAATCAAGATAACTGTGCATTGGGGAAAAGGAATAATCAGATCTTCCAGGAACTACTAGACACTTGCTCTGAAAAAGCACTAATTTCAGGAAATCCAAAATTTTACTGTGGTCCATCAGTAATAGTAAGGACTTATGGAGGACAGGTGATCAATGAAGTTTTCACTCAGTCCATCTCACAATAAGCCCAGTGGGTGCCTGCATAATTGCAATAGATAGACTAAGAAACTATCAGAATTCCTCTATTGGCTCCACGGCCTGTGGAATGTACGCTATTATGGTGGAAAATGGCAGACAGGAGTCACTAGAAGTTTCTCTACCAGGCAAAATAGCAAATAAGAAATGATACCGTTTTCCTGGAGTGATTGCTAAGATTGGTGCCACCATCAATTACTGAAAAATGCAAGAGTGGTGATTCAAACCTCATCTCTATATAACAATCTCATTTGGCCTATGAAAAAGACAGATGGGTCTTGGAGAATGACAATGGATTATCATTTATTTAGGTGGTCCCTCCAATTGCAGCAGCTATACTATATGTGGTTTATTGTTTCAGCAAATTAACATATTCTCTGGTAATTGGGATGCAGTTATTAGTCTGTCAAATGACTTTTTCTCCATTTCTAGTCATAAGGCCAACTATAAGCAATTTCCTTTATCTGGCAAGTCCAGCAATACACTCTCATTTTTCTACCTCAAGGGTATATAAACTCTCCAGTTCTATGTCATTATTTAATTCACACGAATCTTGAATTTCTTTCTTCTCCATAAGCTATCACACACTGGTTCATTAAATTGATTACTTTACGCTGATTGGAACGAGGGATCAAGGAGTAGCAACTACTCTAGACTTACAGGTAAGACGTTTAGGTGCCAAGGATGTTAAATAAATCTCACAACATTTCAGGAGACTTGTACATCAGTGAAAATTTCAGAGAGCCTGTGGTGTGGGGCAGTACCCTCTAAAGTGAAGAATAAGTGGTTACATCTGGCCCCACCACAACCAAAATATAGATATAATGCCTAATGAACCTGTTTAAGTTTTGGAGACAGCATATTCTTCATTCAAGGGTGTTACTCTGGCCCATTTACCAAGTGACCTGGAA
Source organism: Mandrillus leucophaeus (assembly GCF_000951045.1). Taxonomy (NCBI): domain Eukaryota; kingdom Metazoa; phylum Chordata; class Mammalia; order Primates; family Cercopithecidae; genus Mandrillus; species Mandrillus leucophaeus. Next base: position 4,418,183 of record NW_012101821.1, on the reverse strand, counting down.
AGTTACTTGTTTTGAGTAGGACACAGAACAGGACTAGACTCTGCCAAAGGCCGAGGATGCCTTACAAGCTGCTCTGCCATTTGACCCATATGATCAAGCAGATTCTTAAAGTGTCAGTGGCAGATAAGAATGCTGGTGGAAGCCTTTGGCAGGCCCTTATAGATGTATCACAGATAAGGCCCTTCCAATTTTTGAGCAAAGCCATACCATCTTCTGCAGATAACTACTTTTTGGGAAACACCTTTTGGTTGCTGCAGTGCATTAGTAGAGATAGAATGATTAACCATGGGCCACCAAGTCACCATGTAGTCGGAGCTTTCCATTATAAATTGGCTATTATCTTACTCAGTAATCCATAAATCCAGGCATACACCAACACTCTTTTCTCAAATAAAAGTTGTATATACGAGATTGGACCTGAGCCATCCCTGAAGGCACAAGTAAGTTAAATGAAAAAGTGGCCCGAGGTCGATGGTCCCCATTCCTGCTATACTACCTTCACTCTCCCAGCATGCACCTATGGCCTTATAAATAATTACCTAAGATCAGTTAACAGAGGAAGATAAAACTCAGGCTTGGTTTATAGATAGTGTGCATGATTCTAACCACCATCTGAAAGTGATCAGCTGAAGCACCACAACCTCTTTCTGTACATCCCTGAATGAAAGTAGTGAAGATAAATCTTTGTAGTGTACAGAAATTCAAGCAGTGCACCCAGCTATTCACTTTTCTTAGAAGACTAAATGGTCAGACCTATGATTAGGTATTGATTCTTGGGCTGTATTCAATGGTTTGGCTGGATGCTTTAAGACTTAGAAGGAACACAAGGGAAAAATGGACAAGAAAATCTGGAGAAGAGCTTTGTAGATAGACCTCTACAAATGAGTGAAAAATGTGAAGATGTTTGTGTCACATGGAAGGAACCACCAAGTGGTATTAAATAAGAGACATAATTTAGCAACTGAGTGAATAACTATGGATACAAGTTAGCCTCTTTTGCCAGCCATCCTTGTCATTGCCCAATGAACAAATTGGCCATGGTGGCAGGGATGGAAGTTATGCATGGACCCAGAAATATGAACAGCTGCAGTCAACCTGGCTAAGCTTCTGCTGAATGCAGCAGAGACCAACATTGAGTCCCTGTAATGTCGTGACTATTCTCTCCTTATTTTGTTATAACTATGTCCATGTGTATATATATAGCAAATGTCTTTGTCTTCTTCCCCCTCTTATCCCCTTCATTTAACATAAGAGGGATTCATTTTATATCATAGTACTTAAGTATTGTGAACTTTATATCACAGAATTTATATTAAATATTAATAATTAATATTAATAGTAATATTAGTAATATTATCCAAGAGAATAGTGAACATTATCCAAGGGATTTGTTTCTTCTTCTAAGATATCTAAGTCTTAAAAATGAAGAACTTCTTGCCATTTGTGACAATATAGATAAACTGGAAGACATAATGCTAAGTGAAATAAGCCAGATACAGAAAGATTAATACTGTATGGTCTCACTTATGCATGGAATATAACAAAAAAAATTGAATTCATAGTAAGAGTAGAATGATGGCTAACAGGGGTCGGGGTCTTATTCAGGGGTGAGGAGAGGTATTTGATCAAAGCGTACAAACTTTCAGTTAAAAGAGGGATAACTTCTGTAGACCTAAAGCACAGCATGATTACTTTAGTTAATAATAATGCATTACTAAAAAAACCAGAAAATTTTGAGTAAGCAGATTGCCCTCCATAATTTGGGTGGGCCTCGTTCAATAAATTGAAATCGTGGATAGAACTAAAATTCCAGGCTCCTGCAGCAAGAGTGAATCCTCCTGCGGACTGCATTTGGACTTCATCTGCACCATCAGCTCTCCTGGGTCTCTGCTTGACGACTCACACTGGCTATTTGGACATGCCAGCCCTCACAATCATGTGAGTCAATTTCTTATGATAAATCTCTTATTTTATTCTTAATTTATATAAATTGTATGTATAAAATATATACATATTATGTATACACACACACACACTACCTAATGTTTCCATTTCTCTGGAAAACTATAACTAACACAATCAGAAACAAATAAATGAACTAAAAATGGCTCGATTTTTCCCAAGATTGATGATAACTATAATCCCAAAGAGCCAAGAATATCAATAAACTACAAACACAGAATTACGAACAAAACAATACCAAGCAAAAATAAAAATCAAATTGCTCTAAAGCAGTGACAAAGAAAGTACTTAAAAAACAGCTAGAAAGAAGACACATCACATAGAAGAACTAACATAAAAATGACAACATATTTCTTATTAGAAATAATGCAGCAGAGCAGCATCTTTAAGTTACAGAAAGACAAAAACTTCTGATAAACTAGAAATATATAACCAGTGAACATACTTTTCACAAATGAAGATGGTATAGACTATTAAAACATACAAAAGCTAAAATAATTTATTACCAGTTGATTCACACTATAAGAAGTAGTAAACAAAACTTTTTAGGCAGAAGAAGAATACAAAATGGAAATACAAGCCCATACTAAGTAATGAAAATCAGTGAAAACAGTAAACAATGTGGAAAAAAAAATCCAGTTGAAAATTTGAAACTGATGCATTTAAAAATAAATCCCACACAATAATAACAGGAGATTTTAACACCCCACTATCAACATTAGAGAGATCAATGAGACAGAATGTTAACAAAAGTATCCAGGAATTGAACTCAGATCTGCACCAAGCAGACCTAGTAGACATTTACAGATCTCTCCACCCCAAGTCAAAAGAATATACATTCTTCTCAACACCACATTGCACTTTTTCCAAGATTGACCACATAGTTGGAAGCACTCCTCAGCAAATGTAAAACAACAGAAATTATAACAGTCTCTCAGAACACAGTGCAATCAAATTAGGACTCAGGATTAGGAAACTCACTCAAAACCGCTCAACTACATGGAAACTGAACAACCTGCTCCTGAATGACTACTGGGTACAGAACGAAATGAAGGCAGAAATAAAGATATTCCTTGAAACCAATGAGAACAAAGACACAACATTCCAGAATCGCTGGGACACATTTAAAGCAGTGTGTAGAGGGAAATTTATAGCACTAAATGCCCACAAGAGAAAGCAGGAAAGATCTGAAATTGACACCCTAGCAGCACAATTAAAAGAACTAGAGAAACAAGAGCAAACACATTCAAAAGCTAGCAGAAGGCAAGAAATAACTAAGATCAGAGCAGAACTGAGGGAGATAGAGACGCAAAAAACCCTCCAAAAAATCAATGAATCCAGGAGCTGGTTTTTTGAAAACATCAACAAAATTGATAGACTGCTAGCAAGAATAATAAAGAAGAAAAGAGAGAAGAATCAAATAGACGCAATAAAAAAAGATAAAGGGGATATCACCACTGATCCCACAGAAATGCAAACTACCATCAGAGAATACTATAAACACCTCTACACAAATAAACTAGAAAATCTAGAAAAAATGGATATATTTTTGGAAACAAACACCTTCCCAAGACTAAACTAGGAAGAAGTTGAATCCCTGAATAGATCAATAACAGGCTCTGAAATTGAAGCAGTAATTAATAGTCTACTAACCAAAAAAAGTCCAGGACCAGAAGGATTCACAGCCGAATTCTACCAGAGGTACAAAGAGGAGCTGGTACCATTCCTTCTGAAACTATTCCAATCAATAGAAAAAGAGGGAATCTTCCCTAACTCATTTTATGAGGCC
>NW_012101821.1:4389773-4412981 GCF_000951045.1 Mandrillus leucophaeus | reverse complement strand
GGAGGGTAACATTAGGACATATACCTACTGTAAATGATGAGTTAATGGGTGCAGCACACCAACATGGCACATGTATACATATGTAACAAACCTGCATGTTGTGCACATATATCCTGGAACTTAAAGGGTAATAAAAATAAATACATAAATAAATAAAAATAAAAATAAATCCCTTAGACTAATATTAAACATAATTGGACTAATTAATTAAAATTAGTACTTTATTACTTAAATGTATGCTTACTCAGATGTATTGATATAGTAGTATTTACTTTATAACTCATTTATTTATTTGTAATCATTTGTTTGAAACAAACTATAAAACTCACTGCAATTTTAGGTATTTGTAATCCTTTTATAAATTGTTCCTTTCTTTCTAGGTATTTATTTCTGAGTTTCTAAACTCAAGGAAACTGAATCTTTATTTCTTGCATATGAGACTAGACCTATTGTTCCCTGCTTTTAAAGTAGGTGAAGATTGGCCAGTTGCAGTGGCCCACACCTGTAATCCCAGCACTTTGGGAAGCTGAGGTGGGTGGATCACCTGAGGTCAGGAGTTCGAGTCCAGTCTGGCCAACATGGCGAAATCCGGTCTCTACTAAAACTACAAAAATTAGCCAAACGTGATGGCGGGCGCCTGTAATATGAGCTACTCAAGAGGCTGAGGCAGGGAGAATTGCTTGAACCTGGGAGCAGAGGTTGCAGTGAGCCAAAATAGTGCCACTGTACTCCAGCCTGGGCGACAGAGCAATACTCCATGTCAAAAAAGAGAGAGAGAAAAAAAAAGTAGGTGAGGATTAAGATTTTATTTTTATACAACTGCTTGAATAATGATTAAGTCAATGAAGTAACTTTGGATTTATTCATTAGAAAAATTATTCTAAAATGCTTAGAGCAAAAAGAGAAATTAACACATACATCTGCTATATTAACTTAGAAAATATTCATTATGTAGATGGGAATAGTGTGGGAAATGGTTGGTAGTATTTTATAAACTTTAATACAATAATTGTATTTTTAGATAAATTAACTGTCTAACATATCAAGTTTAACAACATAATATCATATTACAATGTTTAGCATACAAATACAGAGTTTTCTACATTGAAAACAAGTTTATCTGCAAATAAATACAATTTTAATGATTCCTTCCTATCTATATTCCTTTGATTTCCTGCACTGGTTAAGGAGACATTGAAGGAGAATGAAGAGGCAAAACACACTTGAACAGTTGATTTGTTTCTAATCTTAAAGGGAAAGTTGCATTCGCTTGCATTTAAGTATAATGTACATATACATTTTTGTGTATAACCTGGTTTTATGTTAAGGAAGTTTCTTTCTATTTCTAGTATTTTGAGAGTTTGTAGTCATAAATGGGTGTTTAATTTGGTTGAATGTTTTCTTTGCATCTTTTGATTTTTCTTATGTAATTTATTAACATGATGAATTAAATTTATTTATTTATGAATATTGAACCCTTCTCTTATTCATGAAACAAATTCCGTGTGATTTTAATATGTAACACATGCCCTTTCACAAAGTTACATTTGATTCAGTGATACTTTGAAGGATCTTTGTACCCATGTTCATGTGCAATAACATTTGATATTTTCCTCCAGTTAGAAAAATTTTGATTACTGAAATATGAAAAATATAGTATTGAATAAATTAACATGCTAAATCACATTACAGTGCAATAATATGATATATTAATAATTTAATTTCCACAAAATTAGATTTTTATAGAATGAATGTATATAAGTGTTTAACTCAAGTAATTTAATGTGTCTGTTATTTTAGAACACTGTATTTTTTTTTTTGTTGTTAGAGATGGGGTTTCACCATGTTAGCCAGGCTGGTCTTGAACTCCTGAACTCAGGTGATCCGCCCGCCTCAGCCTCCAAAAGTGCTGGGATTACAGTCATGAGTCACCACTCCCGGCCTCATTTTAGAACATTGTATTTTGTATAGTTTTCATGTGTGTTGATTGCAGAGTAATGTAAAATAAAATTTTAGGATAGGGTGACATGATTTGGTCAGGCATTACTATGTGGGAACAAATAATCATTGGTTTGGAGTCAAAATCCTTAAAGTGTGAATCCTGGCTCCGACATTGTATGAACCTAGGAAAATTCTTTAATGTCTCATCAAGAGAGCAGAAAAGTAATGCTATTTTACTCATAGGATTGTACTGAGATTATATAACATAACATATTTAAAACAGCTAGCATTATCATTTTTCAATGTCTACATGTGTTAAAACATCACATCACACCCCACAAATATATACAATTATTATTCATCAATTAAAAATAAAACAGGGCCAGGTGTGGTGACCCATGTCTGTAAACTCAGCACTTCAGGAGGCCAAGGCAGGAAGATTGCTTGAAGCCAGGAGTTTGAAACCAGCTAGGCAATATAGCGAGATCTCCTCTCTCCAAAAAAACTAACTAAATAAATGAAACAGCCAGGGTAGCTATGAATGCACTGCATTTCGGCCTGAGCAACAAAGTAAGACCATGTCTCTAAAATGAGTAAATGAATAAATGAATGAATACAAAAATAAATAAAACAAAACTTTTAAAAAGATAACGTGAGTTCCTACACACAACATATGTATGTTCATTTATTCAGCAACAATTTATTGAACGTCTGTTTTCTGTGATAGCTGTTAGGCATAAATTAAAATAAAAGAAAACATTCTTCTAGCCCTAAAAATGATAATAATCAGTAATTACTAAAATAATAATTTGATGAATTAATGTTTATGGCTATTAAGCAACATCTTCTGTGATTTGAACAGATGCTTGGCAGAAACTCAGAATATCTAGTCTCTTCTCAAGGTTTCAGTAATTCACTGAGTGACCACAAGGTTAAAAACCTGCCTTTTTGGTTAGTAACCTAGAAATATGTTGAATTGTTTGAGATGTTGCTTTATGATATATATTGTATTTTTTTCCAATATAAGTAAGATATATATTTTAAGGAATGAGCTCTAGGGTTTTTCTACCTTGATACTTTATTATTATAATTGCCTAACAAAAAAGCAATTGACACAACTAAATCTTGACACTTGAAAATGACAAGTTTGAGTTATCTGTATTTTAAACAAATATATTGGACTAAATATAAATTATCTGAGAGCCTGATATTTCAGTAAAACTTGAAAAAAAAAAAACCTGAATATCTGAACATTTAGTATACCTGGAGGGTCAACTAAGATAATTCTGTTGCTATGTGTTCTTTAACATTCCTTTATTCTGTAAAGCTTGAATCTTGACATTTTCAACTAATCCTATAAGCTTAACTTTATAATTTAGGATAACACATTTAATAGTACATATTTTAATATTAGAATGGGAGGCCAAGGCGGGCAGATCACCTGTGGTCAGGAGTTTGAGACCAACCCGGCCAACAGGGGGAAAACCCGTCTCTACTAAAAATAAAAATAATTAGCTGGGCGTGGTGGCATCCCAGCTATTTGGGAGGCTGAGGTAGGAGAATCACTTGAACCTGGGAGGTGGAGGTTGCAGTGAGCCGAAATTGTGCCATTACACTCCAGTCTGGGCGCCAAGAGCAAAACTCCATCTCAAAAAAAAAAAAAAGAATGGGAACCCAACACATAAGGAGACCTAGACAGTCAGAAATAGATGAAGAAACCCATAATAAAGGATATAAAGTGACATAACCAAGATTACAAATATATAACATGCCTTTGCATCAGAATTTCAGGTGGACTTTTATCTGCGTGGTTCACCAGTCTTTTATTTTGCTTCTTTTCCATCTCCTAGCTTTTTTAAGTTTAGTATTTTGCCACATTTGCTTCAGTTGGCTATACAGTAAAAATGATTACAAATAGAGTCATAGTTCCATGTTCCATTGCCTTACATATCATGATTACATGGTTAATTAGCCCTATGCATGTTTTATACTATTACATATAAATACATACTTTTGTTTTGAATATTTTACAACACTTGACACATACTATTGTACTTCCAAATTGCTTTACTTCCAAAAACGTGATGGTTAAGATTATTTATTTTTATATGTGTATCTATAGTTCATTAGTTTTTGCTGTTGTAAACCATTATGTTTATATGTGCTAAGCAGCAGGAATAAGTGGAGGTGTTGCTACCAGTGTATTGATCACCAATGGATGACTGCACATAGCAGTAATGCATTAGACAAGAAACAAGTTGTTTTTCTGCATTAGATGTGAGTTGTCAGGCCAAGTAAAACAATGACAGCAATATTAATACATCACCTCCAGGTGACAGTAAAAATAAGAAAGTTATTGATTTTATAACATCTTTAAAATAAGGAATAAATCATTGTTTCATGAACAAAGAGCCATGTTTATTTATTTCAAACTAGGGATTTTTATATGATTTATATGTCATTAACATGACATGCTCTACTTCCCAAATTTGCTATTTTAGTGTCCAAATAGAGACTTCTAGTTCAACATAACTAAAGAAGATAAATTCTATTACCCATATTTTTTAATGTTTAAAAAAAGAGCAAAGAAACATAACTGTAACAGGTAAGCATGACATGCTGAAATGATGAAAGAATGTTGCCCACAGAGATGCCATTTTTAATTATTTCTGTAAACTGTCATAATTGCATGGAGCGAGCAGTCTGAACAATTGCACAAAAACAAATTAAAAATCCACAAAGACAGGTTGGTCTTGGCATTAGAGGATAAGTTAAATCATCAGGAAATTTATGATGTCCAACACAATTTGAATAGAAATTCAAAATAGAGATAGAAGAAAAACAACAAAAATAAGTATGGACATTTATCAAAGAACTAAAAGTAGACTTCATTTAAACCCATTCAATCCAGCAATCCAATTACTGGTTATATATCCAAGGGGAAAAAAATCATTACATCAAAAAGATAACAAACATGTATTTTATCATGGCATTATTCACAAGAGCAAAGATATGGAATCAACCTAATTTTCCATCAACGGGTGATTGGACAAAGAAATGTGGCATGTATGTGTGTGTGTGTATGTATACACATACATATATATACACACACACATATACATAGACACACACATATATACATATATACATATATATAATTAAATATTACAAAATAGTGAAATCATGTTGTATTATGCTGTTCTTTCTTTACTGTAAAGAAATACCTGAGACAGGTAATTTAAAAAGAAAATAGGTATAATCAGCCCATAGTTCTGCAGGCTGTACAGGAAGCGTGTTCTTGACATCTGCTGAGCTTCTGGGGATGGGTGTGGGAAGCTCAGGAAACTTACAATCATAGTGAAAAGTGAAGTGGGAGCAGAAATGTCACATAATGAAAGCAGGAGAGAGAGAGGATGTCATGAGAATTGACTCACAATTGTAAGGACAGTGCCAAGGAGATGGGATGATGATAAACCGTTGATGAGAAACCAGCCCCCATGATCCAATCACCTTCCACCAGGCCTCACCTCCAACAGCGGGAATTATATTTTAACATGAGATTTGATAGGGGAAAAAAAAAATCCAAACTATATCAAGCGTCTTTTGCAACAACATGGAAAGAACTTGTATTAATCCATTTTCACACTGCTATGAAGATACTACCTGAGACTGAATAATTTATTTTAAAAAGAGGTTTAATTGACTCACAGTTCCACATGTCTTGGGAGGCCTCAGGGAACTTACACTCAGAGCAGAAGGTGAAAGGGAAGCAGGAACTTTCTTCCAAGGCAGCAGGAGACAGAGAGAGCAAATGGGGAACAGCCAAACACTTTGAAAACCACTAATTCTGGGAGAACGAACTCACTATCATGAGAACTGTATGGGGGAAGCTGTCCCCATGATTTAATACCCTCCCATCAACTCCTTCCCCTGACATGTGGGGATTATAATTTGAGATGAGATTTTGGTGGGGAACAGAGTCAAGCTATATTATTCGGTCCCTGGTCCCTCCCAAATCTCACAGCATTCTTACATTTCAAAACCAATCATGCCTTCACGACAATCCCCAAAGTCTTACTTATTCCAATATTAACTCAAAAGTCAAAGTCTAAAGTTTCATCTGAGACAAGGCAAGTCCCTTCTGCCTATGAGCCTATTAAATAAAAAGCAAGTTAGTTACTTCAAAGATACAACAGGCATTGAGTACATGTTCTGTTTCAAATGGGAGAAATTGGCCAAAACAAAGGGGTTACTGGTCCCATGCAAGTCTAAAACCTAACACGGCACACATTAAATCTTAAAGCTTCAAAATAATCTCCTTTGACTCCGAGTCTCACATCCAGGGCATGTTGATCACCCCAAGGCCTTGGGCAGCTCCATCCCTGTAGGTCTGCAGGGTACAACCCCTGTGGCTGCTTTCATGGGCTCATGTTGAGTACCTGTGGCTTTTCCAAGCACACATGCAAGCTGTTGGTGGATCAATAACTCTGGGGTCTGGAGGATGGTGGCCCCCTTCTCATAGCTCCACTAGGCAGTGCCCCCATGGGGACTCTGTGTGGGGGCCCCATATTCACATTTTCCTACCTCACTGCCTAAGAAAGGGTTCTCCATGATGGCTCTGCCCCTGCAGCAGACTTTTGCCTGGACATCTAAGCATTTCCATACATTCTCTGAAATCTAGATGCAGGCTTCCAAAGCACAACCTTTGTCATCTGCACACCCACAGGCTCAACACCACATGTAAGCTGCCAAGCCATGGGGCTTGCAGCCTCTGAAGCAGGAGCATGAGTTGTATGTTGACCCCTTTTAGCCATGGTTAGAGTTGAAGCACCTGGTACACAGGGCATGGAGTCCCAAGGCTGCACAGAGCAGTGAGGTTCTGGGTCTGACCCACAAAACCATGTTTCCCTCCTATGCTTCCAGGACTGTGATACGAGGGGCTGCTGTGAGATTTCTGACTTACTCTGGAGACATTTTCTCCTTTGTCTTGACTATTAACATTTGAATCCTTGTTACTTATGCAAATTTCTGCAGCTGGCTTGAATTCTCCCCAGAAAATTGGTTTTTCTTTCTACCACTTGGTCAGTCTGCAAATTTTCTAAACCTTTATGCTCTGCTTCCCTATTAAACATCAGTTCCAATTTCAAACCATCTTTCTGTGAATGCATATAACTGAATGCTTTCAGAATAAGCCAGGTCACCTCTTGAATATTTTGGTGCTTAGAAATTTCTTCCGCCAGATACCCTAAATCATCTCTCTCAAGTTCAAAGTTTCATGGATCTCTAGGGCAGGAGAAAAATGCTGTCAGTCTCTTTGCACAGCAAGAGTGACCTTTGCTCCAGTTCCCAATCAGTTCCCCACTTCTATCTGAGACCACTTTAGCCTGGACTTCATTCATATCACTCTCTGCATTTTGGTCAAAACTATTCAACAAGTCTCTAGGAAGTTCCAAACTTTCTCACATCTTCCTGTCTTCTTTCAAGCCCTCCAAACTCTTCCAACCTCTGCCTGTTACCAGTTTCAATGTTACCCCCATATTTTCAGGTTATCTTTATAGTAGTATCCCATTCCTGGTACCAATTTCCAGTATTAGTCTGTTTTCACACTGCTATAATGATACTACCTGAGCATGAGTAATTAAAAAAAAAAAAAAAAAAAAAAAAAAGAGGTTTAATGGACTCACAGTTTCACATGGCTGGGAAAGCCTCAGGAAATTTATAATCATGGCAGAAAGCAAAGGGGAAGCAGGCACCTTCTTCCAAGGCAGCAAGAGAGACAGTGAAGGAAGAACAGCCAAACATGTTTAAAACTATCAGCTCTCATGAGAACTCATCATCATGAGAACAGCATAGGGGGATCCATCTCCACGATTCAATCACTTCCCACCAAGTCCATCCCCTGACGCATGGAGATAACTATTTGAAATGAAATTTGGGTAGGGACACAGAGCAAACCGTATTAGAGCTGGAGGCCGTTATCTTATGTAAAACAAGTGAGACAGAAAAAATAAATATGGCATGTTCTCACTCATAAGTGGGAGCTAAATAATGTGTGCACAAGGATGTAGAGAGTAGAATGAGGGGCGATGGAGACTTAGAAAAGTAAGGGGGTGGGAAGGACATGGTAGATGAGAAAGTACTTAATAAGTACAACATACATCATTCGGGTGATGGATATCTTAAAAGCGCTGACTTCACCACTATGCAATCAGTGAATGCAGGAAAATTGAACGTGAATCCCATTAAATTTATACAAATTTAAAAATCAATTTACATGAATGAAAATGTAGAAAACATACAAAAATGAATGTGATCTGGTAAAAATGTACAAATAAAAATCTCTGTGAGGTGTTTTGGGCTATTACAAAGTAATATGTAAGATTAGTTTTGGCTTTTTCTACCAGAATACATGCATAAAAGGAAATTGAACGAATTCTGCAAAGCATGAGGAATCAAATTTTGACCAAAGTTTTATTTAAATAGTCACATTGTCAGTATAATAACAGACAGAGATAGAAAAAAAATAAAGGTGAAGAAAAATATAAAACCAAGATACAGGATTTGTTGTTTTCAATTGTCTTCTTCAGATGGAAGTAAGGAAGAGCAGTCGAGGTTGGCCCAGGGTTTTCCTAGGTTAAATGAAGAGAATAGGAATAGGTCCTTTTCCATCAGATTTTATTAGAAACCCTAGGTCCTTCATTAATATTATTTGCTAAACATGGGGTCATTTGACAGACTGTTCTCTTTATCTATTTTCACTTGAACCTTTTTTTTTTTTAATAATTTTTTATATAGTGTGACATGAGTGAGTAAGTGTAAAACCAATGGGAACCAATATTAAGAGACTTGACATAGCCATTAATCTGGGGAGAACATTTTCTTATAGATGTGGCTTTTATGTCCCAGAGAAATAAATAGGCATTAATTAAATCAAGAGTGTAAGAAAGATATTGAATTCAATGGGAATGGCATGCACAAAAACTTTCTGATAGGTACATTTTCTTAAACAAAAATGAAGTTGTGGTGGGATGTTTTTGCATATCATGGAATCAGAAATTTCCAGAGCTACAGAAACCTTGAAGAGAATTTAATCCAACTTCCTAATCTTCCTAAATTGAAATACCGACAACCAGACAATTAAGAATTCTGTCTTAGATCACATAGGGAAAACAGAAATACAATAATAATTACATTTAGGTTTCCTGATTTCAAGTTTAATATCTTTATAATCTCAACACAGTGAAAATCAGCAGGTGACTTATGTTTTGTTCATCTGTGTAGGGCTGATTTCTTACATTATTTTTCTTTTTAAATTCTGAAATTAAGTATTTTTATTAAGTATGATCTTATTGTGTTAAAAGGGAAATTTTAATGCAATGTTTATTTTGTAGAAATACCTACTTTTCATTAAACATTAATTACTGGATGAAAATGATCACCTCTTCTTCCAGCTTCTAAACCATAAGGTTTGTTTGTGCTACACAGCTGTAGAAATTTAAATAACTGGCATGTGGAGACAGGGTGAAGTTTAGCCTTTTCAAGCAGGTTTTTTTTTTTTTTTTTTTTTTTTCTCTTAGCACTGACATATTGTCTCATCAACACATCTAGGAGCTTCTATTTTTGAAATGCTTCACTTATCACTTGTGGAGTGTTGAAATGGAACCTATTTTTTCCCCAAAGAGAACATTCTTTAGCAAAGACAGATTGTCTCATCTGCATTAAGAAACTGTCCCTCATGAAATACCCTATTGAGACAAGCTCATGTTTTCTGCCTGCAAAAGTTGATTTTTAAAAAATCAGAACTTTCTCTTAGTCCTTGAATGATAATTTGTGTTAGAAGCAAATAATTTAACTCTTTGGATTTACATTTCTTACAAAGCCTAATTTTTTACAACGTCATACTTCACAAAAAGATGACTTAAGAGAGATGGGAAACGTACAAGCAAACTGATGATTGAGATTGCAGCTAAAACTTTTCTTGGGTAGTTAGTGTCCCCACCACCCCCAGGCCAAAAGTAAATTCATTAGAGGTTTTGCACCACATAAAGGAATTATGTTAAAGTTGAGGGAGGTACAAATGCCAAGACTTTGGATGAACTCTAGCAACAGATGAACTCTAGCAAGGGTGTTGCCTTCTCTTGGCATGGAAATGGCCTGAAGTAAAGCACAGCTGCTAGTCAGGAGCAAGCTCAGGCTCTGACAGCAGAATCCAGGCTCAAATCTTCAGATGAACTTTCTCCTGCCTGGTCAATTGTACCAGTCACTCTACCACTAAAATTCTCAGTGTATGTGTGTGTTTATGTATAAAATGAGAAGAATAATTGCAAATAACATGGTGATTTTGTGAGCATTGAATGTGCTTCGGGATATAATATGCTTAGCGTATGCTGCTTAGAAAGAAGTAAAATGTTCATGTCTTTTTAAAACATAAACTTTTTATCAAGTATAATATTCATTCAGAAAGGTGCTGAAGTTATAATTTAAAAGCTCAATATATTTTGACCAAACCACTTCTGTATAATCAGTCATGTAACCAACATTCAGATGAAAACATCAAACATTCCCAGAAATCCCTAATCCTCCCTTCTACCTTTTTGAGTCATTACCTGTGCAAGGGTAAATGCTATCCTTATGTGTATCTATGAACTTATTTTGACTGTGTTTGTTTATATAGATGAAATCATGCAATATGTACTCTTCCATGTCTTACCTTTTTTATTCAATATTTCTGATAGGAACTCTAGAAATAATTTGTAGTTAATTAGATGGGAGATGGGGTTAGCAAATAAATAAATGTGGTTGTTTCTTTGTCAATAGTGGGGGACATAAAATTCTTCCATTTTCTCCTTACCATGCAGATAAAACAGCAATATCTACCAAAATTTATAAATGTAAGCACGAAATTTTACATAGCAACTAAATTATTTCTAAAAAGAAAAAAATACGTAATGATAAAATCCAGCCACCTAAGAGAATGAACAAAGCAACTTTAGTTAAATCATCAAATGTGGGCCTCACATTTAAAATTATGCCTAAACAATTAACTAAAAATATAAATGTTACAAATCCTGTTAGTGTGAATATAGCAACTTGAGAAATAACAATTAGAAGGTGGAGAAAGAAAGGAATGCTAGTGGAATATTTCATGTTTCTTATTCATTAATGGATACTAATCATATGAATTTGTTAAAGCAAATGAAAAAGTTTTTACTATTTTGTATAAAATCAAAATAAGTAATTAGACAACTTAAAATAACAATATGAATATTTAATATTAGGAAGTAGGTAGGGAAGGTACTTCTATCAACATATTTATATTTTCTGTTTATAAGTATTTAAAAGATTTATTTCTCCCTTTCTGATTTCAGTTTCATGTAAGTTTTTCATAACTTCTTTACTTTCTTTACTTATTTCATACTACATATTTCAGCATTTTTATAGTAACTTTTATAGTTAATTATTATACTAAAACAGATCAATTTTTACAATTTGTGGTATCATACTGTTTCTTGCAGCTCACTATTCTCAACTTTTATTTTTACTCAAATGTGTAATGAGTATTTTGTTTTGAGAGTTTTAGAATAATAAGCAACATTAGATGTAATGGAGAGTCATATTTAAGAAGATGACTCTGGATTGAGACACTATGTTCACATTCTGGCTTGATTATTTATTAGCTCCATGGCTGAGGGCAAGTTACTTAAAGTTTCACTCTACTTTGATATTTTTTCTTTTCATTGCCAAATGGGGCTAATTACATCAGAGTATCTCAAGCTATATTTTATATTTCTTAAATGTTGTCTGTATGTTCTTTCAGATATATAAATGTTTCCAGATTTGAGTTTAGGTCTATTTTAGTTGCTTGTGTGTGTTTTATTCACTGTACTCCTTTTGTAATGGGATGGTATAGCTTTTAATTTTAAAAATATATGGCTATCAATGATGATTTAAGTATAGATATAAGCAATGATGTAGACATACATAAATGTATAGATATATATTCCAATGTAGTCAATATGTTTTTTATAGATATTTATTCTTGTTTTACCTTTACTTGTTTTTATTTCATGAAGCCATTTTCTGTCTTAGTCATCCCTTATTTATATTTTTGGGCACCCCAATCGAATGTATTTTAAAATTGTCTTTAGCTTAGTAATCTGAATAGAAATTATGTGGTGATCATTTATTTATTTACAGTATTGACTTTCTTATTAACACTAGATTTTTTCATTAGATAAGACAATTTATAAATTTACTTTTAATGAAAGAAGTTGCCATTGCTGTTATTTCTCTCTGAAAGAGTTGCATAGTTGCTCCCTCTAAATATCCAATGCAGACTAGGTGTTGTAATGCCAGTTAGTGTTTTTGACCCTGTATGATATTGGAGTATTATGCATTCAATTAAGGAGCTAGTACTCAGTACTAGTTTATGTGTGGCCAGGTTCTTCCTTTTTCTTATTTCCATCTCGTTTTTCATTTCAGATCATCATTTCAATCTAGCAGTGCCCCCAGCCTCCTCCAGCTCCCGCTTCCCCCATCTTTTTTTCATCAACATAAATTCTTCAATAATTCTCTTGCTTTTTTTTTTTTTTTTTTCTTTTGAGACAGAGTTTTGCTCTTGCTGCTCTTGTTGCCCAGGCTTGAGTGCAATGCCGTGATCTCGGCTCACCGCAACTTCCTCCTCCGGGTTCAAATTATTTCCCGACCTTAGCCTCCTGAGTAGCTGGCGTTACAGGCATGTGCTACCACATCCAGCTAATTATTTGTATTTTTAGTAGAGACGGAGTTTCTCCATGTTGGTCAGGCTGGTCTCAAACTCCTGACCACAGGTGATTAGCCCACCTCGGCCTCCCAAAGTGCTGGGATTACATGCGTGAGCCACCACCACACCTTACCAATTCTCTTACTCTTCTAATATCGCTTTGAATTCTGCTTCACATAAGACCAGGACTAACCCACTGGACAGCCCTTCTAAGGCAAGGCCAAGTTACTACACTTCACACTTTCTAAAGAATAATAGTGATTGTCACCCTTCTTTGGCTTTGGATGCAAGATACATTATTGCACTTGAGACTAACAGCTTGATGCACTTCACAGATTATGTAAAAGGACTCCATTTTTGAGTGGAAATAAAAGGAATAGATGGCTTTCTGGAAAGTCCTGGCTGTCATGTAGATGCTTACAAATATAACTTAACTACTACACAGATCTTGTGGTGCTAGATGAATCTGTGGTAGATAAGGTGGTCTTTGTTTCTTTGTTTTTGTTTTTTTTTTTTTGCTTTAGAGATATGGTCTCACTATGTCGCCAAAGCTAGAGTGCAGGGACTATTCACAGGTGCAATCATCACAGCACAGTACAGCCTCAAACTCCTAGTCTCAAAGAATCCTCCCATCTCAGCCTCCCAAATAGCTGGGACCATAAGCACATGCTGCTGCACCTACTCAAGACTGTCTTTCCCCTCAACTGACACTTGTAACCTCATAGAAGATACTTTATGATCAACTGTTAGAGGAGAAAAAAGTAAACCAAGTCTGATTCATGCATCATGTATTCATGTGTTCATGTATGGATCAATTCATTGTGTTTGTACAAGCTGAAAACCAACCTCTGGTACACTAAACGTTCACACATTTGTGCCCTGAGAGGAATGCTGTCAGGGTAAATCCCCCCAGTGTGCAGCAATGGCCATTCCTGAGTGCTAGATATGTCAGGAGGAGAGACAGTGTAGAGCCATGCTATAATACTATCCCTCAAAATAATCAACTGGAACATATGTGACAGTTTGATTATGTCAAACACCATCCACCTAAAACATATTTTAAATAGTCTTTACTGGGACTCAAGCATATTGCAATGTGGATTTGTTTTTCTGGCTCACAGTGTCTTTACTAGCATGGCTATTGAAATGCCCACAGTCTCTGATTTACTGACATACAATTGCACATGACATTGTCTCTGACCAAGTGATTCACTGTGTGGCCAAAAAGATGTGAAAATTGGCACGTGACAATGGAAAGTACTGGTTATACCACATACTGAACTATCCAAAATCTGCTAATCTTGCAGTCCAGGAAACTAACCCCATAATACCTCATATAAAGTGTCAATTTGGAGAGAAATCCTGTGGAATTGGTGCACTGTTAGCATTAAGTGTGTATTATAGACAAATGATGTTTTGTGCTCAAAGGGAAAAACACATGTATCCAGAAATCATGGGTGAGTGAACACTGCAGTGGGCCACTCACCATCACTCGCAATGTTTGTGCTTTCTGCTTTTGAAACTCAAAGTTCTATCAGTCCAGAGATCTTCATTCCAGTGAGGGACGATTCCACCCAAGTTACAGTAGGCATTTCACTAAATTTAAGCTCCTCTGCTGCTAGGTTATTTTGTCATCCTCATGTCAGAAAGGCAGCAAGGAAAGAGGAACTATCTTGCTCATATTGTAATTAACCTTGTTCATCATGAAGATGAATGAGGCCAATTGGTTTGTGTGTTAGGGCCAATCATAATATGCCATGGCCCGTTTCAGCCCTAAATAGGAAATTACAACAACCATGGCCTAAATAAAATTATGAAAACCAGTATATTATGCAACAAAGTAAGCCACTTAGACAAGAAGTGCTGGTTGAGGGCAAGGGAAATCTAAAATGGGTAATAGAGGGAGGAAAAAATAAATATAGCCTTGGCACCAACTATAACAGCAGGGCTTTTGTGCATCTCATTAACCTCTCCTTTTATATTTTTCCACTGAATTATGATGAATCACCACCTTGAAAAAAAAAATAACAAAGTTTGGTTGGAATACACTTAATGTAAAGTATAATGGGATGTCACAAGTGCAAGGGATTCCTGAAGCAGATATATGAAATTCTCAACCCAGGTCACTTCATCTCTCCTGTACTGCTGCTCTGCTTCTAATTACGAGCACCTGTGACTCTCCTGAGGCCTGTCCTCAAGCTGCTTTTTCCCCATGCATAAACTGTTGGAGCTTCCTAGGAGTTTACATCTTCCAGGTGTGGCCTTCACTAGATGACTGATTACTATAGCAGTATAAAAGCTTATTTCCTTGAGTATGAAAAAAAAATGGATCTTAATTTACATTCCAGACTTCCCCTGCAAAGTCAGGCTGAAGCTATACTCCATGGAACTTTCATTAAAATCACCCCCATGCTGGGCTTTGTCCCCTTGCCTGTCCTGCTTTCTTCACGACCTTACTGGTTTCCTGCTTGCACATAAATTCTTCTCAAGATGTGTCTCCAGTAAGTGCACCCTAAGATTACTTCTTACAATGTGCACAGTTATGGAGATACAATTTCGAACAAGACAGACATGATCCTTCTTCTACTAGAGCTCATTTCATAATAGGTCTTAGCAGCTAATTATGGATTTTAGTAATTTTAATGCAGGTCAGAAACAGCCAATTGCAGTGACTAATCACTGGGGCATTTTTAGATTAAATGATCAAAATCTGACAGTCTCATCTCTGTCTATTCCTCTGCCACAAAGGTGCAGACTGTTGCTTTATTCACTTCTAGCACAAAGCAGTGAGTGTGAACTTGGAGCACCAAGAAGTGCAGAGTTCCTTTTAAATAACTATTCTTTCGTTCTTAGTGGAATGCACGTAGTAATTCTCTGAACATAAATTATAATTACTCCCTACCCAGAAACACTTCACGATCTCTCACCTAAGACCACTGGAGGCAGACTCTTATAATTTAGAAATTGTAGCCACATACAAGGAATATAACATATCAAATTAACATAAATTTGATATGACAACAAGTAACCGCCAATCCAGTAAAAAAACTTTAAACAATGACAGAAAAGTGACATTGCTTATCAACATGACAAAATGAAAAGACCAAGGAAACTCCATTACAACAAAATATCCTAGCAGGGTGGGAAAACATACAGCAGGAAAAAAAAAAAAAAAAAAAAAAAACAATTTGAAAAAGAAAACATAGCTATATCAATATAAAGTACTTATACCATTTTATTAGAAACAATAGAGGAATTACTGTGCTGTGCCACAAGAATGATTAAGCAAGCAATCAAGAAGATATTATATAAATAAACTTGTAAGTCTGAAGAAACAGTCACAAAATGTATACAGTGGAAAGGTAATTATATAGTTAATCACGGTATAGTTTCTTACCCAAAAAAGAATATAAAACAAACTAGATTTTACAACACACACACACATACACACACAAATACACGCAGACACATACAAATATAATTATTTCATTATAAAATATGAAAACAAAACTTTCAATTATTTGAATGAAAATGTACAAAAACTATATTCTTAATTTAAGGATATCAAATAAATTTTTAAGGAACACACCAACAGCAAATCTACATAGACAAAACATTTAAGTTTAATATTATTTAAAATTACACATAGTAATCTGTACATCAGAAACAAATAGAAAAGATGAAAATGTAGCTATAGATGGGGCGCTATAAGGGACTTGTCCCTGGGTATCCCTAAGGGATTGGTTGTAGGACTCCCACAGATACCAAAACTCATGAATGCTCAAGTCCCTGACATAAAATGACATCATATTTGCATGAAACTTACACACATTCTCCCGTATATTTTAAATCATCTCTAGATCATTTATGATACTTAATACAATGTAAATGTTATGAAAATAGTTGTATTTTTTGTAGAACGATAAAAAGAAAAAAAGAAGTCTGTGCATGTTCAGTACAGACGAAACTATCCATTAAAAAAATATTTTCTGGTCATCGGGAAAGCCTGAGTCCTGTACTCTCGCTCTCCTCCCTGAGAAGCATGAGTTTCACCACTCGCTCCACCTTCTCCACCAACTACTGGTCCCTGAACTCTGTCTAGGCGCCCAGCAAGGTGCCGGTCAGCAGTGGGGCCAGCATCTACGCACGTCCTGGGGACTCTGGTTCCCAGATCTTCGTATCCCGCTCCACCAGCTTCCAGGGCGGCATGGGACCCCGGGGCCTGGCAGTGGGGATGGCCGTGGGTCTGGCAGGAGTGGGAGGCATCCAGAACGAGAAGGGGACCATGCAAAGCCTGAAGGATTGCGTGGCCTCCTACCTGGACAGAGGGAGGAGCGTGGAGACCACGAACCGGAAGCTGGAGAGCAAAATACAGGAGCACCAGGAGAAGAAGGGACCCCAAGTCAGAGACTGGAACCATTACGTCAAGACCATCGAAGACCTGAGGGCTCAGATCTTCACAAATACCGTGGACACTCCTCACATCATTTTGCAGATCGACAATGCCCATCTTCCTGCTGATGACTTTAGAGCCAAGTATGAGACAGAGCTGGCCATGCACCAGTCTGTGGAGAGCGACATACATGGGCTCCGCAAGGTCACTGATGACACAAATGTCACTCAGCTCCAGCTGGAGACAGAGATCAAGGCTCTCAGGGAGGCGGTGATCTTCATGAAGAAGAACCATGAAGGGGAAGTAAAACATCTACAAGCCCGGATTGCCAGCTCTGGGTTGACTGTGGAGGTAGATGCCCCCAAATCTCAGGACCTCGCCAAGATCATGGCAGACATCGGGGCCCAATGTGATGAGCTGGCTTGGGAGAACCGAGAGGAGCTGGACAAGCACTAGATTGAGGAGAGCACCACAGTGGTCACCACGCAGTCCATCGAGGTTGGAGCTGCTAAGATGACGCTCATGGATCTGAGACATACAGTCCAGTCCTTGGAGATCGACCTGGACTCCATGAGAAATCTGAAGGCCAGCTTGGAGAACAGCCTTAGGGAGCTGGAGGCCTGCTACATCCTGCAGATGGAGCTGCTCAATGGGATCCTGCTGCACCTGGGAGTCAGAGCTGGCACAGACCCAGGTGGAAGGACAGCGCCAGGCCCAGGAGTAAGAGGCCCTGCTGAACATCAAGGCCAAGCTGGAGGCTGAGATCACCATCTATCCCTGCCCACTGGAAGATGGCGAGGAGTTCAATCTTGGTGATGCCCTGGACAGCAGCAACTCCATGCAAACAATCCAAAAGACAACCACCTGCCAGATAGTGAATGGTAAAGTAGTGTCTGAGACCAACGGCATCAAAGTTCTGAGACATTAAGCAAGCAGAAGCAGGGTACCCTTTGGGGAGCAGGAGGCCAGTAAAAAGTTCAGAGGAAAAAAAAAATTCTATCTGCTGTAGGTTGAATCTGGGAATGTAGAAGATAACTGTCACTGACGGAGAGGGCCGACTGTATTTCCAAAGCCTGTGCAAGTAGCATAAAGAAACTCATTAGATCACTAAGAGCTTAAAAAAACGTATAACAAACATGGGACTAATATGCTGAGACATTTAGCAGAAGAGAAAAAGAGAAGGCAAAATACAGTTCTTCTTCCTGGGAATTATGTGAAGAAATATGCAAATATACTCAATATATCATTATAACCATGAGACTGGCAAAAGTAAAAGTGTGAGCAAATTACACTTTGATAGTGATATGCAGAAATGAGAAACTCATATACTCACTGTAGACAATAACTGTGCACTATTAACAAATCTATAAGTTGTACCAAACTTATCACATATGTACAAGAGGAAAAGACCTGTGCATATTTGCTTTACCCATTGTTTATAACAGTTACAACCTGAAAAAGAATCATATTCATTGCCAGGGGAAGAGAAAAATGATTAGTGTGTATGTCTATATTAAGAAATAACATGTATAGTCAGTCCCTAGGAAATTTCACAAAGATACATGTATAAGAATATACATAGTATTATTTTATATAGCAAAAATTTAGGCCCAATATATATGCTTTTAATAGAATGCTTTAAATTTATAATTGATGCATAAAAATTATGCATATTTGTGAGGTACAATGTGATGTTTCAATGCATGTATATATAGTGTAAAAATTAAATCAGGATAATTACCACATCTATTTTAAACATTTAACATTTCCTTGTTGTGACAACATTCAAATTCTTCTTTTCCAGCTATCTTCTTGAAATATACAATAAACTGTTATTTGCTATAGTCACCCTACTATATAATAGAACAAAAAATGTTACTCTTCCTGTCAAACAGTAGCTTTGTAGCCAATGACCAACATCTTCCAATCCCCCTCTCCCCACTACACTCCCCAGCTTCTGGTAATCACTCCAATTTCACTACTTCTATGAAATTGACTTTCTGAGATTCCACATATGAATCAGATCATACTGTATTTGTCTTTCTGTGCTTGGATTATTCCACTTAGCATAACATCCTCTAAGTTCATCAATGTTGCTGCAAATGACAGGATTTTATTCTGTCTTATGATTGAATAGTATTCCATTATATATGTGTGTATTCCATTAAGTATATACATACACACACACACACGTATACACACATATATATACACACATATATACACACACATATATACATATACATATATATTACAAACACACATGCATAAACATATGTCACATTTTTTGATCCATTCATTGTTAAATGGGCATTTAGATTGACACTGTATGTTGGCTATTGTAAACAGCATTGCAATAAACATGAGCATTCAGATGTCTCTTTGGAATTGCAATTTTCTTTGCTTTGGATGTACACCCAGTAATGAAGTTGCTGAAAAATGTGGTAATTCCATTTTTAATTTTTTGAGGAACCTCCATACTATTTTCCCTAATGGCTGTACTAATTATTATTCCCACCAACAGTATATAAGAGTCTCCTTTTCTCTGCATCCTTGCCAGCATTTATTATTATTTTTTTATTTTTGGTAATATCCCTTCTAACCTGGAGCAGGTAATGCTTCACTATGGTTTTAATTTACATTTCTATAATGATAGGGATGGTGAACATTTTTTCATATGTTGAATATGTGTTTCAAATGTTGAACATTTCTGCTGGCCATTTGTATTTCTCCTTTTGAGAAATGTCTACTCAGGTCTTTTACTCATTTTTAATTTGAATTATGTATGGTTTTTTATACTGATTTGCTTGAGTTTCTTATGTAGTATAAATATTAACACTTTTTAAGATTCATAATTTGCATATATTTTCTCTCATTTTATAGGTTTTCTCTTCACTTTTTTATTATTTTCTTTGCTGTACAGGAAAAAAGAAACATTCAGGCCAATATTCCTGATGAACAAATCCTTAACAAAACACTAGCAAACCAAATTCAGCAACACATTAAAAAGGTCATACACCATGATCACATGAGATTTATTCCACAGATGCAAGAATCATTCACCATATGCAAATCAATAAATATGATATATTAACAAAATTACTCAAAAAAATTATATGACCATTTCAGTAGATGCTGAAAACACATTCAATACAATTTTAAATCTCTTCATGGTAAAAACGTTCAACGAACTGAATCTAGAAGAAACATACTTCCACACAATAAAGGCCATATATGATAAACCTGCAACTAACAGCATAGCAAACAGGTAAAAGTTGAAATCTTATCTTCTGAGATCTGAAAGGAGACAAGGATGCCAACTTGTATTTAGCATAGTACTGGAAGTTCTAGCCAGAGCAATAATAGGCAAGACAAAAAAAATAAAGGACACCGAAATTGGAAAAGAGGGAATCAAATTGTTCTTGTTTGCCAACAACATGATGATATATAGAGAAACTCTTAAAGACTCCACCAGAAATTTGATAGAACTAATTAATAAACTTAGTAACATTTCAGGATACAAAATCAAGATACAAAAATCAATAGCATTTCTATATGTCAACAGCAAACTATCTGTAAAATAAGTCAAGAAAACAATTTCATTCACAATAGCTATGAAAAAAAGAAAGACCTACAAGTAGATTTCACCAAGGAGATGAAAAGACCTATGCAATGAAGACTATAAAACACTGACGAAAGAAATTGAAGAGAGAACAAATAAGTGAAAAGACATCTTGTGTTCAAGGATTGGAAGAATTAATGTTGTTAATGTTGTTAAAACGTCCCTACTAATCAAAGCAATCTACAGATTCAATGTAATCCCTATCAAAATACCAATGACATTTTTCCCACAAAGAAAAAAAATCTTTAAACATATGTGGAATGGCAAAAGACTCTGGATAAACAAACTGATCCTAAGCAAAAATAAGAAAGCTGGAGGTATCATGACCCTCCCTGACTCCAAAATATAGCAACCAAAATAGCATAAAACTGGGTACAGTAACTAAAATAGCATGGTCCTGGTGAAATAAAAAGCAAAACAGGCATATATATCAAAGGAACCAAGTAGGAAATACAGACATAAATCTATGCATTTATAGCCCCCTGAACATACTCTGGGGAAAGAACAGTCTTTTCAATAAGTGGTGTGGGGGAAACTGGATATCCATGTATAGAGCAATAAGACTACACCCCTATCTTTCACTGTACACAAAAATCAACTCCAATGGATTAAAGACTTAAATGTAAGACTCACAACTATGCAATTACTAGAAGAAAACAAAAAGGAATTGCTTCATCAAACTAGACTGCATAATGATTTTTTTTAAGATAGGACCTCAGAGGCACAGTCAACAAAAGTAAAAATAGTCCAAGTTATATATTTCTTAGTGCTCTTCTCAGGGCATCGTGTGTGTTAATAAGTCTTCACAAAATCACCTTGTGGTAATTTTAGACAGTGTCTCACATTTACCAAAAGGGAACTAAGGCACGAAGTCATTCAGAATACTGCCAAAAGCTGTTCATCAAATGAAAATAGAGTTGGACCATAAACCCAGCCACCATGGCTGTAGAACCCATTATTTTAACCATTATGATAAATATTCATTGTGAGTATGAGGACTAAACAGTGATGTAGTTGTGCAAGAGCACACTGTATAGTATTTGAAATAATTAAAATTATATTACATGCATTAACCTTGATTAACTTCAAAAGGTTTATGTGAGGAAAAAAAAAAATGTAGTAGAAAGTCAGCTATAGAATATGAAACATGTATGTACACAAGTTTAAAAATATGTAAAAACAAAACTATGTAATTGGTAAATATGTACATATTTTTAAAAGAAAATGACATGTAGGTGATAAGTAATACATTAAGGGTGGTTGTAATTCTGAAGTGGTATTGGGACTAGAGAATGCAATTAGGAAGAGGTCCATAAGGACTTTAATAAAAGTATTACTTTTTAGATAAAGAAGCAGTGTCTCAGGCATTAAAAAGGGCTGTAAAAAAGAAAGAAGTGCTGTAGAAGAGAAAACATATTAATCATTTATGTGCATATTGGGGATTTTTGCTAATTCACTGACTCAGAATGTCATAATGCCAAAAAGTGGGAGGAAACATTTCCAACTCATTAAAGGAAAGTTGAAAAGCTTCCAGGTATTGTCTTTAGAGTGGGAGCACTGGACAGCAACCTGTCCTCCCACAGATGAGCTCTTCTGAGAATGAGGTGCTCTCACATGTTTCCACAGAAACTTAAAGCCAAGCACATTCTTCAAACGGTTTGGATTAATAACAGTCTGTATAGATCAACAATATTAGATGATGAATAAGGAAAAATATGTAAGGCTTATGATATAAGAAAAAATAATGCACAATTCATAGAGCTCAGAAAATCAGCATAGTTCTTTAATAAACTTCCATCAGCAGGTAGAATAAAGTTTGAGAAAACTATCACATGTAAAGATGTATTAGAAGTGAGGCATTCATGGAAAATATCATAAAGTAATAAAATGAGAAAAGAATCAAATCAAAGGCCACCACGATGTGATAATGAGCCACCAGTATTAAAATTAAGAGAAAGCTATTCTCTTACTAGCTCTTCTTAAGAAGAAATAATTATTGATGTAATATAACATTTAAATGTACATGCATAAAAAATAACTCAAAGGTTTTCCACTAGAAGATACTGCAGTGGAACGAATTGTACTGCATGAACTTCCTGAAACAAAATTGTGAGAACAAAAACACTAAATATAGATAACCCAATTTATAATAGAATTAGAGAGTTCTAAGTTTCTAACATAGATGATACTTTATTTTTAAAAATATGAAGTTGCAGTATGATAATCAGAGAAGAATCAGAATATAAAAATTAACTATGGATAGAAATGACTTGAACAATATAAACTAATAATAAAAATGAGGATCTGTCACAAGTAAGCCTTACACACACACAAACACACACACACACACACACACACACACACACACACACACGAGAAAACTAGATGGAAATTTGTGTATCTCAGGCCGGGCGCGGCGGCTCAAGCCTGTAATCCCAGCACTTTGGGAGGCCGAGATGGGCGGATCACGAGGTCAGGAGATGGAGACCA
>NW_012101821.1:4386188-4387288 GCF_000951045.1 Mandrillus leucophaeus | reverse complement strand
ATCATAGCTGAATTATTAATTTCCAAAGTGTTAAAATGCAAGGCAGTTTGGAGGGAAGAAGGGGTGCTAAATAAATCAATGGTGATTTTAATAAACTAGAAACTTTTAGGTACTAAATCTGTCTGCATCTAATCTGAATTGCAATTACCTGTCAAAAATTCATCCATCATCACAAGCTCCAAACAAACTTCCTTGGCAGCAGATGTTTGAGAAAAGCTATTTTGTATGGCAAATTTTTCCTGTGGCTTACAACATCCTCAGAAATGAAAAAAATTTCTGGGAACAATTGTGTACAACTCAGCAATAACCTGTTAGGTATAAAAAATCATGGTTTACTTAGTTAATGTAATTTATAAATACATGCCCTATTAAAAAAAACATTAATTCATAAATAAATGGTTTGAATTCTATTGTTTCTAACACACATAAACTTTTATTTCAGTATCTTATAGGAATACCTAGATATGTACATGTTGATAATAAATTTGAAGAAAACATTCTAATTTCTTGGTATTTTTCACTTTAAATTGGTTGTAAATAGTATTTAGATAAAGTGAATTCAATGCAGCAGTACTTTGTACGCTCTATTGATAACTTAGAAGGGTCCCAGAAATAGCATCTACAACAGCTTGATAAAAGCTATAATTAAGGAGGGATATTACTGGTTGAAAAGCAAACTATTTTTTTTTTTAACCTTAACTCCTTCACATTTATCTTTTCACTGAAAATAGTATTGCCAGTTTTTTAAGTTTTTGTTGCCAGAAAGTGCATTTCTAATTTGACTTTTATCTAAAGTTGTTTATAAGTAAGTATACTGTCTGGTACATAGTACATTTTGTAATTAATGGTTTATTGATTCACTTATACATTAAATGTATGAATGCTTTTGTCCATTTTTTTACTCATAATAATGTTTGTTAAATATTTATCATTTTGTGAGCAAAAACCAAGTATCTTTAAAGGAAAACATGAAATAATACCTTGTAACTTAAATAAAAAATGTTTTTTTCTATAGTTTTTTTTTTTTTTTTTTTGAGACGGAGTCTCGCTCTGTCGCCCAGGCTGTAGTGCAGTGGCCGGATCTCAGCTCACTGCAAGCT
>NW_012101821.1:4381093-4383258 GCF_000951045.1 Mandrillus leucophaeus | reverse complement strand
TCAGGCCGGGCGCGGCGGCTCAAGCCTGTAATCCCAGCACTTTGGGAGGCCGAGATGGGCGGATCACGAGGTCAGGAGATGGAGACCATACTGGCTAACCCGGTGAAACCCCGTCTCTACTAAAAAAAAATACAAAAAACTAGCCGGGCGAGGTCGCGGACGCCTGTAGTCCCAGCTACTCGGGAGGCTGAAGCAGGAGAATGGCGGGAACCCGGGAGGCGGAGCTTGCAGTGAGCTGAAATCTGGCCACTGCACTCCAGCCTGGGAGACAAAGCGAGACTCCGTCTCAAAAAAAAGAAAAAAAAAAAGAAAAAAAAAAAGAAATTTGTGTATCTCATAAAAAAGTCTCAATATAATTAGATGTAGATATTATAAGGTTGGCAATGTGAAGTGTTAGGCCCTTGGCCTTTTTTAACTAATTGGTTTGTTTAATGTAGCACATACTTTCCACGGAATTCATGATACCTTGACTCATAGTCCAAGGCGACTGAAGCTCTAGCCATCATGTCTACATTTCAGCTATGCTATGCAAGCTCAAGAAATCTATCTAAAAGTATCACCTAATATTCCTGCTGACTTCTCATTTATTAGAACTTAGTCATATGACCAAAGACCAGGCCTGTTACTGTCTGTAAAAAATATATATATATATCTCTTGGTATCACAGGCAATTACTTTTTTTTTTTTTTTTTTTTTTGAGTCAGAGTCTCGCTGTCACCCAGGCTGCAGTGCAGTGGCACAAGCTCCGCTCACTGCAAGCTCCGCCTCCTAGGTTCATGCTATTCTTTTGCCTCAGCCTCCTCCTGAGTATCTGGGACTAGAGGCGCCTACCCCTATGCCCAGCTAATTTGATAGCTAAGAAGTAAAATACAGGAAATTTTATCTGAAGAAAAATGAAGGTCATGTGCTTGGAGTGTTCACAGAGATGGCATCAAATGTTTCAGTGATGATAGGTGCAGATCTGTCCGTTTTACTATCATTTCAAATGGTACGTATTTTTATACTTAAGAGACATATATAAATAATATTAACTTTTATAAATCAATTTTAAAAGGTTAGCACAGTGGTGCATGCACCTGTAGTCCCAGTTGCTTGACAGGCTGAGAAGAGAGCATCCCTTGAGCCCTAGGGTTTGAGACTACCCTAGGCAACATTGTAAGAATGCCCCATCTCAATAATAATAATAATAATAATAATAATAATAACAATAAACCATTAAAATGTTGAAAATGCATTTAGTACACCAAACCTACCAAGCATCATAGCTTAACGTAGACTACCATTAATGTGTTCAGAACACTTACATTAGTCTGCAGTTGGGCAAAATTACCTAACACAAAACCTTTTCTATAATAAAGTGTTAACTATCTCATGTAATGTATTGAATACTGTAATGTAAATGGAAAAACAGAATGGTTGTATGGGTACCATGGTAAAGCTGAAAATTGTAAATCAAACCATTGCAAGTCAAGGATTGGCTATAGAGACACATACACATACACTATGTACTGCTACCAAGTTTTCCTTCAGGACTGAGACTACTTTCATCAGCTGCATGAGCAGAGTGAGTATGTATCTGACTGTCTCAGTTGAGTGTCACTCTGTACACTTACTTCACACAAGATCGTGTCCTCCACCCTCTGAAGAGAGGTCATGTTAAGTGCCTCATCTACATGGGGGTAAGAAGAATGGTATAAACATCTAACCCCTGCACATAAAGCCATTAAAGCTCTGTTGAAACTTTTGTTGTAACTGAATTCAACTCTTCCCTCCTCCCAATCTGACTTCCTTCTATTCCTTCAAAGATGATTCCTCAAAGTACTCCCCAATACATTTTTCCTAAATGCAATGACCCATTTCAGAGTCAATCTTCCAGCAAACCACCTAAGAAAAAGAGGCCTAGGCTGGGTGCGATGGCTCATGCCTGTAATCCCAGCACTTTGGGAGGCTGAGGTGAGCGGATCACGAGGTCAAGAGATTGAGACCATCCTGGCCAACATGGTGAAACCCCGTCTCTACTAAAAATACAAAAATTAGCTGGGCGTGGTGGCACGTGCCCGTAGTCCCAGCTATTCGCGAGGTTGAGGTAAGAGAATCGCTTGAACCCAGGAGGCAGAGTTTGCAGTGAGCTGAGATTGCACCAATGCACTCCAGCCTGGGCAACA
>NW_012101821.1:4372652-4379443 GCF_000951045.1 Mandrillus leucophaeus | reverse complement strand
AGCCAGTATGGTCTCGATCTCCTGACCTCGTGATCCGCCCATCTCGGCCTCCCAAAGTGCTGGGATTACAGGCTTGAGCCACCGCGCCCGGCCGACTATAGTTTTCTTAGATAAGAAAAATCTATACATAAATTTCCAAAAAGATATGATAAAGTTGACTTCTTGATTTGAAATATCTGCTATTCAAAATATATAATCAAGAAAATGAATAGAAATGTCACAGATTGGGAGAAAATATTCATAAAACATATAAAAAGTTCTCTTATAACTCAGTAATGAAAAGACAAAAATTTCCAATGAAAACATGGAAAGGTTTTTAAATAAAATTCTCAAGGACTTACAGATATCCAAAAACATAAACATAAAAATTGCTTAACCTTGTCACCATGATAACTTTGGTTATTTTATACTAAAGTGAAGTGATAATTGAATGTAGCTAAAAATGGGCAACATAGGGTTCCTTATGATGATAGACCTATTCTGCATCTTACCTTTATCATGTTAATATTCTAGATGTGGTATTGTATTATTGTCCAGCATGTTCAATTAGGGGAAACTGCATAAAGATTACACAGAATCTCTTTGCATTTTTTTTTTCAAATTTCATGTGAATCTAAGATTACCTTGAAAGAATGTATAATTCAGAAGGTAAATCAGAAGGTAAATAAAAAACCAGAAATAGATGAACAATTTGAATCTACTTAAGTAGCAAAAATGTCACAACAAAGCTTGAGCACCAATCAGTGAAGTAGATAATAGAGAAATGAGACAAAAATAGCAAGGATAAAAGGTAGTACCTTGAAAAGATCAATAATACTGAAAAACTTCTAACAACTTTGAGAAAGGCAAAGAAAGGGGGTGTGAAACAAACAGGAATGTATGGACCACTCTATGACAAATTTTACAACTTAAAAAATGTAAATTTAGGATAAAGCAGAAAATTTTACGTTTTTTTTTTAAATTTCAGATTCAGGGGGTACATGTGCAAGCATTTACATGAATATTACTTGTGTAATGGTGGGTATTGGGCTTCCTGTCCAGTCATCACCCAGATGTAAACATTGTATCCACTAGTAATTTTGGAGAGTTACCAGTATCTCTTATCTGCATCTTTATGTCTGTGTGTATCCACTGTTTAGCTCTCACTTATAAGTGAGGAAAAAGTGATATTTGATATACGTCTGAGTTAGTTGACTTAGGATAATAACCTCCAGCCCCATCTATGTTGCTACTAAGAACATGAATTTTTTTTCAGTGTGGCTGCATGGTATTCCATGGTATATATATACCACATTTTATTTATCCAGTAAACCATTGGTGAACACTGAGGTTGGGTCCATGACTTTGCTATTGTGAATAGTGCTGCAACAAGCATCTAAGTGCAGGTGTCTTGTTTATATAATCCTTTCTTTTCCTTTGGGTAGATTCCCAGTAGGTAGTTAGTGGGTCACGTGGTAGTTCTATTTTTAATTTTTTGAAATATCTCTATTCGGTTTTCAACAAGATATGAACTAATTTACATTCCCACCAATCACATCTAAGTGTTCTCTTTTCTCCGCATCCATGCTAACATCTGTTGGTTTTTGACTTCTTAATAAAAGTCATTCTGATTTGTGTAAGATTATATTTCTGTGGTTTTTAATGTGCATTTCTCAAAATGGAAAACTTCAAAACCCTACATTTGCTTTTAAAAAAAACCCTAAATTTATTATTTGAAAAATTTCCACAAAGAGCTACAAATCCAAATAGTTTTCCTGGTGGGTTACTAAATAGGTATACATGTATAAACAAAGTCTAGGGAAAGGAGAGAACTTTGCTCCAGGAAAGGAAGGAACACATACACACTATTTCCGTGAACTCTGCATTAACTTGAAAGAAACACTGAATAAAAGTACGGTAAATTATTTATAGATCAATGACTTTCAGAAATACAAATGCTTAACAAATTATAAATGAATCAAATTCAGTAATATTTAAACAGGATAATGTTATGTCTAAAAGCTATTTTTCCCAGGAACATGAATTTATGCTAACATATGCAAATTTCTTAATGTATTTCACTATAGTAATCAAATAAAAATATAATTTTCTCAATAAATAAAGATAAATTTGTCATAATTTAAAACTCATTCATGATGAATATCCTAAGCAAGTTAGAAAGAAAATCAACTTCTTCAATTCAATAAAGTGTATCTGTTAAAATCCTACAGTATTATGCTGAAATATTAAATGTTTCCCCTAATGTAGTGACGAAGTCAGGCACATAGGCACCTAGAATTTTTTTCAGCAATGTACTAGGTAAATTATCCATTGCATTAAAGCAAGAAAAATAAATTAAAGGCATCTATATCAGAAGGGAAGCAGTAAAACTTTATTTTCACAGATGAAATGACCATTTACATAGAAAATCCTAAAGAATCTACAAGATAAATATAAAAAGTAATTAGAGAATCTAGCTAGAAATGTTCCAGGTAAAAAGTCAATAGACAAAAATGTATTTCATTTTTTATGCAAGCTTTAAAAAATTTAAAATTAAAGATGTTTAAAAATATCTTACAATAGTATCAGAAAGCATAAGATAAATAGGAGTACATTTCACAAAATATTTCCAAGATTGTTAAAACTACAAAACATTGCTGAGATAAATTAAAGAAGACCTAAATAAATGGAGAATATGAATGAATGAATTGAGAATATGAATGAATGAATGAATTCACGTGTATGAATTGGGCCCTCAATGCGTTTAAGTTGTTCATTGTCTCCCAAATAAAAATTGCCTTTTAACATAGAATACCTTTCTAAAGAAAGTAATGATCTGCTCATATTTACATTAAAAAGGCAAAAGTTCCAGAACTGCTGGAAAAAAGCTTGAAAAATTAAAGTTGAAGCATTTGAAGTTGATGTAAAGTTGACTTTACAACAAGATTCTGCAAAACTACATAGTCAAGGGAGTGCTATCTTTTTATTATAACTAAAGATAGTTAGCGGAAGAGTTTCAGAAGTAAAACTGCAAATATAAGGGCAATTTATTTTGACAAAGATGCCAAAGCAATTCCATAGACAAATCAAATTTTTAATTTTGCTGGTACAACTTGATTTCTATATGGAAAAAAAGTGACCAACTTCTTATACCACACATGCAATTTAGAAAAGTCTCATAAACTTAAATTTAGAATTTAAAATGTTACAACTTCTAAAAGAATACAGAACATGTATTCGATGCCTCTGTGTAGACAACAATTTCTGAATCTAAACCCAAAAAGCAACAACATCAAAATTATAAATTGCATCTCATTAAAATAAAAACTTCTTATAGGGTCTCTCATTCATTGTTGGTGGTAATGCAAAATGGTGCAATCACTTTGGAAGACAATTTGGCCATTTTTTTTCTTTTTTCTTTTTCTTTTTTTTTTTTTTTTGAGATAGAGTCTTGCTCTGTCGCCCAGGCTGGAGTTCAGTGGCATCATCTCGGCTTACTGCAACCTCCCCCTCCCAGGTTCAAGCGATTCTCCTGCCTCAGCCTCCAAAGTAACTTGGATTACAGGCACACGCCACCATGCCCAGCTAATTTTTGTATTTTTAGTAGAGACGGAGTTTCACCAGCCTGGTCTCGAACTCCTGACCTTGTGATCCGCCCACCTTGGACTCCCAAAGTGCTAGGATTACAGGCATGAGTCATCGCCCCCAGACTAATTAGGCATTTTCTTATGAAACTAAACATACTCTTACCACACAAGCCAGCAAATACGGTCTTTGGTATTTACCTATGAACAAGATTATATTTAGCCTTACAGAGAGTTTATTCATAATTGCCAAAACTTGGAATGCTTCAAGATGTCCTTCAATAGGTGAATGGATAAATACACTGAGGTATATTCATACAATGAAATAATATTTAGTGTAAATAGATGAACTATCAAAACACTAAAATACATGGGGGGATCTTAAATGCCTATTGTTAAGTGAAAGGAACCAATTTGACTACATACTGCATGATTCCACTGTATAACATTCTGGAAAAGGCAAAACTATGGAGAAAAGTTGAGGGCTGAGGGAGAGATGTATAGGTGAATAGGTGGCACACAGAAAATTTTTAGAGCAGTGAAACTATTGTGTATAATTTTATTTTTTATTTATGTATTTATTTATTTATTTGGCAACAAGGTATCATTCTGTTGCCCAGGCTGGAGTGTAGTGGCACCATCTTGGCTCACTGCAACATCTGTCTCCCAGGCTCAGGCGATCCACCCACCTCAACCTCCCAAGTAGGTGGGACCACAGATTTGCACCACCACACCTAGCTAATTTTTGTATTTTTGGTAGAGATGGGGCTTCACTGTGTTATCCAGGCTGGTCTCCAACTCCTGAGATCAAGCTATCTGCTCACATTGGCCTCTGAAATTGCTGGGTTACAAGTATGAACCACTGTGCCTGGCCAATTGTGTATGATATTCTAATGGTCGATATACGTCTTTATGAATTTGTCAAAACCTCTAGAATATATAACAAAAGAATGAATCTTAACGTAATAAACTATAGACTGGATGATAATGAGGTGTCAATGTTGGTTTGTGAAATGTAATAAATGTACCACAACAATGTCGGTATTGATGGTAGGGGAGGCTTTGTGTGTGGGTGGAAAGGAGATATGTGGAAACTGTAATTTCTCCTCCATTTTGCTTTGAACCAAAAACTGCTCTAAAAATTAAAGTCTATTTTTTTTTTTTTTTTAATGTATTTTGAGACAAGGTCTCTGTCGCCCAAGCTGGAGTACAGTGGCTCAATCTTTGCTCCCTGCAACCTCCACCTCCTGGGTTCAAGCAATTCTCCTGCCTCAGCCTGCCAAGTAGCTGCAACTACAGACGTGTGCTACTACACATGGCTAATGTTTGTATTTTTAGTGGAGACAGGGTTTCGCCTGTTGGCCAGGCTAGTCTCCAGCTCCTGACCTCAGGTGATCCACTCACCTTGGCCTCCCAAAGTGCTGGGATTACAGGTGTGAGCCATGGTGCCCAGTCTAACTTTTTAAAATGCTGAATATTTGTAAAGCATTTACTAGTAAAAAACTTATGATCAGAAAACATAATAATTTCTCCAATTCACGGCTAAGACAAGGAAAGCTCAAAATGAGCCTGCAATAACTTTTTCACTGCGGGTTGAGCTTCCTTATCCCAAAAACCTGAAATACAAAACATTCCAAAATCCAAAGCTTTTGAATGCTGACATGGTGCCACAAGTGGAATATTCTACACTTAACCACATGGGACCACTCTCAGTCCAAACACAGTCTAAACTTTGTTCCATACACAAAATTATTTAAGACATTGTAAAATGCTACATTCAGGCTATGCATGTCAAGTGCATATAAAACAAAAAACTTTTTTTTTTAGACTTGGGTTCCATCCCCAAGATATCTCTCATATATATATACATATATATATATATATAATTATATATTAACATTTATATATAATATATATTACCATCTGTATACACACACACACATATATTCAAGTATTCCAAAATAAAAAAAAAATCTAAAATCCAAAACACTTCTGATCCCAACCATTTCCGGTAAGAGATGTTCAATCTGCAGAAAATAAAGAAATACTCAAAACCCTTTATTAAGGTAGAATACTAATTGTAAAATCAGTAAGTGCAAAAACCAGTGGGTGAAAGGTGAGATGAGAAAACACATTTTCATGGTTTTAAAATAGATGCTTTGATATTAGTTATCAATTATAAAGGGGAAAATAATTTTAGTACAATGGGGAAACACTGAGAATACAACTTTAATCACATGACTAATGTTAGCATTATCTATAATAGGATAAACAAAATCACATTCTTTCAATGATGCAGTAAGAAATCCAATTTTATGTTTGCCAAAGCATGTATAATCTAAATTTAAGCATAAAGAAATATGAGAAACACCAAAGTTGAGAAATATTTTATAAAATAACTGCCTAACTCAGAAAAGATAAAGGCCAAGAAAGTATCCCAGATTAAAGGAAGTTATCAACACACAAATGCAATGCATTATTTGAGGCTGGATCCTCGACTGGAAAAAAAAAAAAAAACAGTATAGCTCTGTAATTTACTCTGAAACAGTTACATTTAAAATGTACTGCAGATTAGATAATAATATTGTATCAGCGATACATTTTCTGATTTGATTGCTGTACTGTGATTGATGCATTGAACATCTGGATTAATGACCCTGTTTGGTTAACAACAAATGCAAGTAATTAGGAACAAATGATGATGTTTCTAACTTATTCTCAAATGGCACTCTTATCTTAGCATAGTAGTACCAGATGGTAAACAGGATAGTGGAAACTAAAATCATGCAAGGCAACCTTAAAACTCAGTAAAGAAAAATTGATATTCTGGGATATTTAAGCATTATTGATTTAACATTAAAAACTATCTTATTCTTACTTAAAAATGTATGGGAAAATTAAAAACAGTAAAATGCATATTTGTGTTATACACCATAATTTATAGCAATACATACAATTAATTTATTTTATTCCTTTGTATAAAACTTATCAAGAGTAATTTGAACAGTGCTTGCTTTCTCATCATAGAACTTATGGTATCTGTCTCTTATACACATCTAGATGTGTTATCTTTTCTCAATGTGAAATTTACATATAAGTGAGCACCATTTTTATAATTTAGTGAATTGTTATTCTACTTCCTAAATTTGAATTTACTTCTAACATATTATCCCTTGCATTTTCAATATCATGAAGCATCTTTGAAAGTTTTTTTTTTTTTTTTTTTTT
>NW_012101821.1:4354997-4372571 GCF_000951045.1 Mandrillus leucophaeus | reverse complement strand
TGCCTCAGCCTCCCGAGTAGCTGGGATTACAGGTGCCCACCACCATGCCCAGCTAATTTTTGTATTTTTAGTAGAGACAGGGTTTCACCATGTTGACCAGACTGGTCTCGAACTCCTGACCTCGTGATCCACTTGTCGTTATCCCAAAGTGCTGGGATTATCGGCGTAAGCCACCATGCCCAGTCAACAGTTTTTTTTTTAATGTGACTTCTTTTGCCAGTGTCACTCTGGGACATCATCACCCTTTCTGTCACAACCGCTGATCTCATTTATGTAGATAAATTTGTCTTCACTAAATTCCTGTGGCTGCATATCTTGAATCTTGGCCATCTATTTCTTCTAATTTCCATGGTTTTCTGTTGTTTCTTCTGTTTCTTCATTTTTGTTCAATTGGAGTTTCATGCTAGCATTATCATTCTTCATTATTTGCTATACTTCCAGATCTATTGGTCCATCCCTTCTTTCAATAATTCAGTTGTGTAAAATGTCACATGGTTTTATCATTGGGAAACAAAAAACTGACACAACCCCACACACTTTTGTATCTGTGCATGAAATGAATCACGGATACACTGAAAAATCAGTGAAAGATTTTGAAATAAGTGATAGAGTTGGTCACTCATCATGATATGCTCCTGTTATTTACAAGGTGACTTATGGACTGAGGAGCTAGCAGCAAAGCTTATACTTATGCAATTACTCGAAGTTAATATCCCACAGCAACTGAAATCTGAACTACTTTGTTGGTTGACTGAAATTAAACTAAAACCAGGTAACTGAAATTCATTCTTAATAAAATTATACAAAGCCAGAGCCACCTGTGTTTGAGTGTGTGTCAGTTTGCATATGTGTGTATATGTACACTTGCATGCATACAAACGTGTTTGTGTTGTGGACAGGAAGGAAGGAATAGAGCGAGAGAGAGCAGGCCGGGCGCGGTGGCTCAAGCCTGTAATCCCAGCACTTTGGGAGGCCGAGACGGGAGGATCACGAGGTCAGGAGATCGAGACCATCCTGGCTAACACGATGAAACCCTGTCTCTACTAAAAAAAATACAAAAAACTAGCCGGGCGAGGTGGCAGGCACCTATAGTCCCAGCTACTCGGGAGGCTGAGGCAGGAGAATGGCGTAAACCCGGGAGGCGGAGCTTGCAGCGAGCTGAGATCCGGTCACTGCACTCCAGCCTGGGCGACAGAGCGAGACTCCGTCTCAAAAAAAAAAAAAAAAGAGAGAGAGAGCAAGCAAATAGAGAGCAAGTCAAATGTGAACAATTGCTAATCTGTGTGAACCTGTATATGGGACTTCCTTGTACTTTTCTTATAATTTCCGTAAATGTTGAATTATATCCTAATAGAAAATTATGAAAAAGAAATAAACACAAAAATGTAAATAGCAATTTTTCCTCTAAGAACATTATTTATATAATTGAATATTCCTCAGATTACAGTTGAATATTAGGAATCTTTTATATTCATCAGTTTTATAATCCATTTTTTACAAAACTGGTCTTAACCTCATTATCAGATACTGTACCTATTTCAGAGTAATTATGTAGATAAGACTTCTTGAAAATGGCACTTCTATCTCAGCTACATCATAATAAATGTGACTAAAAGATTGACTGTTTAGGTGCTGTCTGCATATAAAGCCATTAGAGAATTTTTGTGACATCCCTTCTTGTTACTTAATATAATAGTAACATTGATAGAAAGAAAATATAGTTTGTGATCCTCACAACTTGAACCAAGACTGGACAAGATATGTCCCATATCTGGTATAAAGGCTAAATATTATGTTGCTTAGGAATGCCTGATTTATTGAAGTTCTAGTTTCTCAAAAGAGAACTCACAAATTTATTTGATTCAAGCAGTGATAGTTCAAACAGTTAATACACAGTGTGTCTGATCTAAGTGACTGGGTTTATTTTTATTGTGGAATATTTTGTTTTGACATACAGATGTGCTATTCCTGAAGTTATTGTGCAAGATAAGCAATTATTCATTATCATATCAAAAATCAGTGAAAAGTATTACAAGTTAAAATTTTGGTAGGGATGCCTGATGCCATTAGAGATGCTATTAGCACAATGCTAGAATAACAAATCAATCTATGACTCGAAATATAATTGCACTTGTCACTTAATGCTACCTACCTTTTGAATTTCATTTATTTATCTATTTTAGGAACAAAAGTCTGACTATGTTGTCAAGGCTGGCCTCTAACTCCTAGGCTCAATCAATTATCTGCTGCAACCTTCCAACTAGCTAGGACTACAGGCATGAATTATAGCACTCTGCCTTAATGATGCCTTTCTAACCAGTAGAAGATTAGAAAAGTATGAGGTTTTCTATTTTACAAATAATTTTTAAGAAAGATATGCTTCACAGCTTGATCATGCTTTTTATTTTTAATTTTATTTATTTTTTAATCCAGATGTCCAGCTCTATAACCTAAGATATCTATCAGATGCATTTTTTTAATAGAGATATGGCAATAAGCCTGTTATAAATATTTTTTTCATATATATCTTGATTTTCACTTATAGTTTTTATTTCATCTCCTGTTTTACATAGTTATTGTTGAAAACCATGAGCATTTTTGCATATAAATAATTGGAATTAACCTGAAACTACTATAAATTATAAATATCCCAACTATTTTATAGAAGTTTTAATTTGTCTCCCATTAGCTCTTCTCAATATGTTTTCCTTTATTATTTCATTTTGAAACTTGATTTTGGCATAAAAAGACAAAGACAAAAACAGGACTTATATAGAAATAGAGCATATATTCTTGTACAAACTTAGGGAATTAGGTCTTTGCCATAGACACTATTGTCTCCTAACTATATCCTTAACCTTCTTGACTGATGCTTCTCCAGTGTAGGAGACATTACATAGATTATAACTAAATCCTGTTGCCCCAACAATATTTTTCTCCTCCCAGAAGAAAGCTGTCATTCCATGGGGCTGATTAAACGGAGAGCGTTAGAAAGACCAAACCTCTTGCTGATAACTGAGAATCCTTTAGAAAGACCATCCCATGTCTATAGATTTGGTAGGATACCTGAGGTCAACTACGGTCACTCTGCAGTTCAATTTCTTCCTCACTCAATCCTTCTTCCCTCAGGTGTTGTTCCTCAGGACATTTCATAATTAAGCCACTTGTAAACAAATTTCTTTTTGAATCTGTTTTTGAGAGGCCCAAATTATGATGGACAAGGATAACATCCCTGAAAAACAATTTTGTTGGCATAATTATATTTTAATTTTTAAGAAAGATTTGCTTTATATGCTGACATTCCTTCAAACCCTTTGACGTTTAACGCAAATGTTTAATTTTTTGTGCAACAAATATGGGTATGAGATACATCAGAACAATGTATCATAAACGTGCAAGAAGCTATCTAACAGCAATGGTCCACAAACTTTATTGTTTCTCAGAAAAACATTTAATGCTGGAAAAAAAAAAACAGGTTGTGGGGTTTTACCCCCAGAATTTTACGAGACAGCCCTTAGTAGTTTTTCTTTTTCTTTTCTTTTTTTTTTTTTTTTTTTGGAGGCAGAGTCTCCCTCTGTCGCCCAAACTGGAGTGCAGTGGCCGGATCTCAGCTCACTGCAAGCTCCGCCCTTCAGGTTCACGCCATTCTGCTGCCTCAGCCTCCCGAGTAGCTGGGACTACAGGCGCCAGCCACCTCGCCCGGCTAGTTTTTTTGTATTTTTTAGTAGAGACGGGGTTTCACCGGGTTAGCCAGGATGGTCTCGATCGCTTGACCTTGCGGTCCGACCGTCTCGGCCTCCCAAAGTGCTGGGATTACAAGCTTGAGCCACCGCGCCCGGCCTTTTCTTTTCTTTTCTTTTCTTTTCTTTTCTTTTCTTTTCTCTTCTCTTTTTCTTTCTCTTTTTCTTTTTCTCTCTCTTTCTCTTTCTCTTTCTCTTTTTCTTCTTCTTCTTCTTTTGTGACTGAGTCTCGCTTTGTCACCTAGGCTGGAATGCAGTGGCACCATCTCAGCTCACTTCAACTTCTGCCTCCTAAGTTCAAGCGATTCCTTTTGCCTCAGCCTTCCGAGTAGCTGGGATTACAAACAGGCATATGCCAACACGGCCGGCTAATTTTTGTATTTTTAGTAGAGATGGAGTTTCACCATGCTG
Source organism: Mandrillus leucophaeus (assembly GCF_000951045.1). NCBI lineage: Eukaryota > Metazoa > Chordata > Mammalia > Primates > Cercopithecidae > Mandrillus > Mandrillus leucophaeus. The sequence continues at coordinate 4,368,420 of NW_012101821.1, read as the reverse complement.
GCCAGGTTGGTCTCAAACTCCTGACCTCAGGTGATCTGCCCTCCTGGGTCTCCCAAAGTGCTGGGATTACAGGTGCGAGCCACCGTGTCAGGCCCCTTAGTAGCTTCTTAAGTGGAAAGAAAAGTGATAAATGTCAGAAATTTTAATAATGTCACATGGGAAGTTTCATTTAATAAGAAATTTTGACAAATACAAAAATAGAGGATTATTTTGATTTCATATAAATAGTTTATTATCTTACTATACATAACTGTATAACTATAATTATTTTACGTATACATACATGTTTTATATATATGATACATGCATACATATATGTAGATATACATAACTATATGATTAAAATGCCTCTCCTCATTATTACCATATCTCAGAGTACTGCTGATAGCACTTGATAAATGCAACTGGCAAAGAGACTGCAATTGGAGGACACGACTCTTAAATTTCAGACCATGTTTGCTTTGGTGTTTTACAACAATTCCTATTAAACAGTTAAACCAATAGGGAGCAATTACAAATAATTTTAGAATTAAGTAATAAATTTAAAGACAATAAATCAAGCTCTAAATATTCCACTGTATTTTATATAATTATCTGTTCTACAGCCACAATATAAGCACTACAGTGGTTATATTTAGAAAAAACATATAACAAAATACAGTAGCCACCTAGAAGGAAAAGTCACAAACAATAATTCAAGCAAGTCTTGAGATTTTAATATTAACATGCCGTGTTTGCTTGTTGAATATAGTGCATGTGACAATAACAATCCTACCTGAACATAATCACAGCACAATATTTAATAAACTTATGTGTCATATTGGAATAGTAAACTCTAATCAGAGACCTAAAAGAAAGTGCACTTAAATAAAATATGCAATGATATCTTAGGTATTGATCCACCATTAAAGTGCAATGCTATACCATAGAATTAAGAAGAATCTAAAAGACAGTTTGAAGTCAAGCAGAAATATTTAACTGTAAAATAATAGATAAATATGTAGATACTGAAATTTTAAAATACGTATCAGACAAAAATGTTATTGTTTTTCCCCCGAAATTAAACAATACCTCACAATTTTTCACTATGGTATCTAGGTGTTACCAAGTATATACATTAAAACTAGAATGAACCTAACATCAACTTTATAGATTTTAATTTGATGAAGTAACCTCTCTCCATTCATCAAGTAAGTCACACACCAGCATTACATATTATTATAAAAACAAGTACATATTTAGTGGAAAATTGATAGAAAAATATTTACCTATGACAATATCAAAATATTTATTGAAACTTAAAATTATAAATATAAGAATCTATATATACATAATTTCAAATTCTAAATGTGTCATTGTGTTTTATCTAATTCTCTGTTCTACAAGTGCCAAATAGGAACTGAAATTCTTATACAGAAAAGGACATATGACTACAAACAAGGACATATGACTAAATACAGTAGCCACCTACATGGGAAAGTTACAGACAAAAGTTCAGATAAACGTGTATACATACACACACACACACACAAGCACACACACACACACCCCACCAGTTAACACCAACAAATGTACAGTAGTGATAGTGAAGTATATGTAAAAAAATAAATACCCCACAATCAGTAAATCTACAGCATAAAATCTGAATGTATGGGGACTTTATTAATGGAGGATATGAAACAAGTCATAATTCTATTTGTTTCTGAAAATAAGTGCATGGATGGTGAAACTCATGAGGATAATATGTAACTTGAAGAAGATGGATATCTAATACAAAGATGAAAGAGGTAAAAAAAAAAATCCACAAAAGTTTATACAAAAATAATTTTAGAAATTAAACTTCTATCCAAGTAGTATGCATTATAAGACTTACTAGAAAAGACCATGCATTCTAACAGCCTAACAGAAGTATTTTCATGCATGTTTATGTGACATGAAATTCTTACACTGTACATGCATTTTTATGTTATATTAAATTGTTGCAAAAATTATCTTTAGTCACATACCCACAAAACATTAATGCTTTGCAATCAAGACCATATATGACAAAGATCTAATTGACATAATTCCACTAAAATCATTGTAAATAGTTACTATTGAGAATCTTCATAGAATCAAATTACAAGAGAAGATAACTGTAAAATTATCTCAAACTTCAAAGAGTGAAGTTTTATCAAAGAGTGAAAAACTGTTTTCAAAACAAAATAGGGCAAAGGAACCATAATGCAATATGTTGACGAAAGAATCCTTCTATAAAGACTATATATAACATCAGATAAAGACAATGTTACTATGTTCCCAGGAATACTTAGCCATAATTATCATAGGGAGATAGGGTTACTGCTACATTACAGAGACAGATTCAGTTAACCAATGAATGTTGAGCCCATGTTATTTTCAGTCAGACCCATTAATCTTAAGACTTAGCACTCAATGTAAATAAGTTAAATGAGAAATTAGATTAAATTTTTCAACTACTTGAAAAACAATAGGATTATTGGGAATCTGGATAAAATAACACCATCAATAAACCCCACCTCATGAAATATCATACAGATGCTCCTCGATAGGGTTACATCCTGATAAATCCATCTTAAGCTGACAATATCACTAAGTCAAAACTGCAAATAATACGCCTAACCTACTGAATACCAGTGCTTAGCCTTGCCTACCTTAAACATCTTCAGAATGAAACTGTCCCTATTAACTTTATAAAATTAGAGAAAAAGGGAGGAGTAGAAACAAAACAAACTCAGCTTGCAGTATATTCAGCATTAATCATTAGGTCAGCTTGCTCTCTGATTATCATTTCCCCTTAACTGCTCTATAGATTAACAACTTGACCATTGTTAAACATTAAGTTTGCTGTATAAGATATTCTGTCAGGTCTTGAATATTGCTGAAATTCCTGGAATAAGACTGGAATAAGACTTCTGATACTAGCTGGTCTTCAGGACCCCACAGGAGCTGACTCATCAAAGAATACAGTTTCCACATTCTCATGATTTTATCCTCCTTACTCCAACCAATGACCCCAATTTCCCAGTCTCTCAACCTCCATGATCCTTTTAAAAACTCCAGCCCAGATTTCCCCAGGGAGATACATTTGAGGTTTCCTCCTATCTCCTCACTCAGCTGCCCTAGGATCATTAAATTCTTTCTCTGCTGCAAACGCTGCTGTCTTGGTGTTTGGGAATGTTACTGCACAGCAGGCATATGACCCTGTTGGTCCCTTAACAATAACAATTACACTAGCCTAAAATTGAGGAAAATCATCTAATGCAAAGGCTATTTTGTAATAGGGTGTTGAATATGTCATATAATATATTAAATACTGTATTCAAAGTGAAAACTAGAATGGTTTTATGAGTACTCAAAGTATAGTTTCTGCCGAATGCATATCACTTTAGCACCATCTTAAAGCTAAAAAAAATCACATTTTTTTTTTATAGGAAGTATTTGGATAACCTCTTGTAAATAGACCTCTGTGAGTGTTCCAAAGACATAAAGATATTTGCATCACATATGAATGCTTACCAGTGGGTGATCTTAACAGTGGAGAATTTTAACAATCAAGCAGATAGAATGTCACATCCCATGAACACCCGTCAGCCTTTTTCCCGGGCCACCACTGTCATTGCCTAATGAGCTTATGAACAAAGTGTCCATTGTGGCATGGACAGAGATTGCACATGGGATCAATGACAAGAACTCCCACTCACTAAGGTTTGCCTGATTATGGCCACTGCTGAGGACTCAATCTGCCAACAGAAGAGATAAACACAAAGCCCCTAATATGATACCATTCCTCAGGGTGATGAGCCAGCTACCTAGTGGCAGGTTGATTATAATGGACTGCTTCCATTATGGAAGAGGCAGCATTTTGTCTTCACTAGAATAGATACTTGCTTTGGATATGGAGTTGCCTTTCATGAATGCAATGCTTCTGCCAAAACTTCCATCTGTGAACTTACAAAATGCCTTATCCACTGTAATACTATTTCATACAGCATTGTTTCTGACCAATGAACTCACTTTACAGCCAAAGTAGCATAGCAATGGGCCCGTGCTCATGGAACTTACTGTTCTTATCATGCTCCCCATGACCCAGAAGCAAGTGTCTTGATAGAACAGTTGGAATGGTCTTTTGAATTTGCAGTTATGAGACCAGCTGAGTGATAATAGTTTGCAGCGCTAGTGCGATGTTTGCCAGAGGCTATATATTCTCCAAATCAGTGTCTAAAATATAGGATTGCTTCTCCCATAGCCAGGATTTACTGATCCAAGGATCAAGAAGTGAAATTGGAGTGGCACCACTCACATTACCCCTAGTCACTGACAACATTTTTGCTTCCTATTCCCAGGGTTTTATTTTCAGTTGGCCTAGAGGTCCTAGTTCCAGAGAGAGAAATGCTTCTACCAGGAGATGTGATGATTAGACCATTGAACTGGAAGGGGCCACCTGGCCACTTTGGGCTCCTTATGCCTCTGACTCAACAGACTAAGGAAGGGAATCACTGTGTTGGCTTGAGTAATTCATCCTGACTGCTAAGGGAAAAGCGGGTTACTATTCCAAAATGAAGGAAAGGAAACATATGTCTGGAATATAGGAGATTCCTTAGAGCATTTTGTAGTATTACCATGCCCTGTCATTATGGTCAATGGGAAACTATAACAATCCAATCCAGGCAAGATTACAAATGTCCCAAATTCTTTGAGAATAGAGATTTTGGTCACCTTGCCAGGTAAAGAACTACAATCAGCTGAGGTTCTTGCTGAAGGCAAAGGGAATGCAGAATGGGTAATAGAAGAAGACAGTTATAAATACCAGTTATGACAATGCCTCTGGTTATGAAAACAAAGACTGTAATTGCCATGAGTTTTTCCTCCCTTTTTTGTTAAGAATACCTTTGTGCATATATACAGATGTATTAAGCAACTATCTTTGTTTTCTTACTTCTCTTATATCTTCATTATGTGCAAAGCATTTATTGACTTTATTATCATTTAAGTATCATTAGGTGTATATGACAGTATTTAAGTTATGAGATATCAGTAGAAGAATAAACATCACTCAAGACACTATCTTCTCCCCTGGGAAAGGGATTATCATGTTTTTGGTTGCATAAGGGAGAGCTAGCCCATGTTAGGTAGAACTATGACCTTGTAATGTTTTTATTTTCATAGGAAATATGGTTTAAGATGTGTATGTATAGGTGCTGAGTTGACCAGGGGTAGAATTATGGTAGTTAATTTTAGACATCAATTTGACTGAATGGAGGGACACCTAGATGGCCAGTAAACATTGTTTCCACGTGTGTTTGTAAGGATGTTTCCATGGGAGACTGATGTGTGAGTCAGTGGACTAAGAGAGGAATACCAACCCTCAACGTGCGCTGGCACCATACAATTGACTATAGACCTCGTTAAGACAAGCAGATGGAGGGAGAGGAACTTTCTCTCTCTGTTCTCTTTTTCCTTCCATTCTGGAGCAGGACAGCTTTTTCCTTCTGCCCTTAGACATCAGACTCCAGGTTCTTTGGTTTTTCGACTATGAAGCCTCTTGGGGGCTCTCAGGCCTTTGGCCTCAGACTAGTGACTGCACCATTGGCTTTTCTGGTGCTGAGACTCCCAGACTTGGACTGAGTCATGCTAAGGGATTCTCTGGTTCTCCAGCTTACATACAGTTTATCAAGTCTCTTCTCCACTTCTGTGATTGTATAAGCCAATTCCCTAATAATTTCCCTCTCACATATTTCATGGTTCCTCTCTCTCTGGAAAAACCTGACTTACATAATAGGGGACCATCTGTATTGATCTTCTTGTTGAGTTTATCTGTTTATCTTTATATAATGACCATCCACTTGAGGCTATTATCTTAAGTGAAGTAACTCAGAAAACAGAAAGTTAAATGTTGAGTATTCTCACTTATAAATGGGAACCAATGGGTACATATGGATATACAGAGTGGAATAATAGACACTGGAGAATAATAGACATTGAAGACGCCAAAGTGTGGGAGAATAGTAAAGGGGTAAGTGATGAAAAATTACCTGTAGGGTACAATTTACATTGATCAGATAATGATTACACTAAAAACCCAGTCTTCACCAATCAACAATATATCTACATAACAAAAATGCACTTGAACTCCCTAAATCTACTTTTATGAGGGTTTGAAAAGATTACAAAAACGAAATTCAACCATTTTCTTATGCTACTCATAAAAATGAACTAAAAATTAGATACAAAAACTAAAACTTCTCCAGGCCATCATAGGACACAGTAATTATAACTTTAACAGTGGTCAAAAGATATTCTAATTAGAACAAAAATGTGGAAACAATTTTAAAAATTGATAAATTGTACTTATTTAAAATTAAAATATTTGTTCATCAGAGACATGGTTAGGAACATGAAAGTGCTGAGCGTGGGGGCTCATGCCTGTAATCCCAGCACTTTGGGAGGCCGAGGCAGGCGGATCATGAGGTAAGGAGATCAAGACCATCCTGACTAACACGGCAAAACCCTGTCTCTACTAAAAATACAAAAAAATTATCCGGGAGTGGTGACACGTGCCTATAGTCTTACTACTCAGGAGGCTGAGGCAGGAGAATCACATGAACCCGGGAGTTGGAGGTTGCAGTGAGCCGAGATTGTGCCACTGCACTCCAGCCTGGGTGACAGAGCGAGACTCCGTCTTACAAAAAAAAAAAAAAAAAGAACATGAAAGAATCACAAAATGACTGAGAAGACATGCATGTTACAGTTAGATGATGGGCCTGTTTCCTAAATATACAAAATATGTTTAAAATTTCATAATTGGAAATAAAAAACTCAATAAAAACTCAATAAAATTGACTAAAATATTTATGCCAGACATTTCACAAAAGAAGACATAGAAACAGTCAATAAAATAGGTTCCACCTCATGATTTATATGGTATGTGCAAATTAAAATGCAATAAAATGGCCACTATATACCCACTAGAATTGTTAAAATGAAAAAGACTGACATTACCAAAAGTTGGTGAGGATATAGCGTAACTGGAAGTTTTATATATTCCTTGATGAATGCAAATGATTCCGCTATTTTGAAAACAGTTTGTCTACTGTTTAAAAAGTTAAAATTGGACTTTCCATCTGAATCAGCAGTTTCACTCTCATGTTATTTCCTACAAAATATAAAATACCCACAAAATTGTGTGCAAACATTTACAATGTTATTAAAACATGTATATTAACAGGCAAATGGACAAATTGTAAAAAACCACCTAATGGAATACTACTCAACAATGAAGAGAAGTAAATTAAGATATTCATATGTTATATAGTTTATCAATACAATTTAACATCAAAATACACTAGATTCAGATGTTTTATTATTACATTTATATAAAATATTAACAACTCAAAATCTCATCTATTATGACAGGAAACAGATCTGTGATTGCCCAGAGACCATGAATAAGATGTGCTTTGCTGAGAAGGGGCACAATAGAAACTTTTATAGGTATAAATGTTACATATTTTGATTGTGGTGGTAGTGCAGAGGTAAATAAATTAATAAACATTTATTAAACTGTGGACCATAGATTAATATTTTATTGCATTTTAACTATTCTTTAGAAAGTTGAAAAAAGAAAAAATTTAATAAAGGTTAATTTACAGAATTACAGAATTAATTAAATTAGAATACACAGATAACTGGATTTCATTCCTTCAGCAATACAAAAACCAGTTATTCTACATTGTACTTTAATGGCTAGAGGACAGAAATACATATTACTAATTTCTTATGTTTTCATTTTGTGCAATATTTCTTCAAAATGTTATTTAAAAATAGATTAATATTTATACAAAAGTTGTGAAAATACTACAGTAATTTCTATTGTCAGCATCAAATATTAGCCTGGTATATTTGTAACAACTAATGAATAAATATTGATATATTACTAATAAACGAAGTACATACTTTATTCAGAATTCTTTTTACCTAATGTTCATTTTCCCTTTTAGAATCCCATTCAAGATAACACATTATATTTAGACAGCATATGTCTAACTACTCTTAGCTGTGTCAGTGCTCAGCCTTACCTTGTTTTCTATTACCTTCATAGTGTTCAGAAGTGCTGGTTCGATGTTTTGTAGACTGTCCTAAATTATAAATTAACTGTTTGTATTTCCTATGTTTAGACTGAAATAACTTTTGGCAGGGGAGGAGAAAGATTCAAGAGGCAAAATGTCATTCTTATATCAAAGGTATGAGCTACCAACATGACTTATTACTGCTGATGTTAACCTTAATTATCTGACTGAGATAATGTTTGTCACATTTCTCCACTTTAAAGTTATTCTATTTTCTCTTTTTTCATGAAACACTTTTGAAGGATATCATTATGCACGGGCCACACTAAAGGGGTGAGGAGTTAAGTTCCAGCTCAATGAGGATGTATTATCTACTTAAATAATTTGGAATTTGTCTATATGGGTGATTTATCTATTTACTCCATTTATTTATTTATTTAATAAATTATTTTTAAATTTCAGAATGGATTTATGAATATAAATTTTACACTTTGGGTGATACTTCTACACAACATTTTAAATCTTTTTCCTACTCAATTTGTTCCAGCTTTGTCTGCTGGAAACACTTTCAGTTGGCTTATGTGTCTATCTGACAAGCCTCATCATTGTTTTTTGTGCTACAAGATGTATAAAACTCTTCTTTGCTATTCTGTGCCCCAGTCTTAGACTCAGCTATTTTTTCTGAACTCCCTTCTTTCTCATATTTGAGAGTGTTACATGAAACGAACATCTAGGTACTAGATGGATGTGCTTGTTTTTAGTTAGGTTGTTTCTAGGCCCTGTAAGTTGACAGAGCAAAGAAATACATGTGTATATATTAACCATGCATATACAAACTTCTATAAATATGTATATAAGTACATATATACACACACATCTATACACACACACACACATATATTATATACACCAACCTGTGTTAGATGAAAGTACATACTGAATTCTCTGACTCTAATCTAGTGCTTCCATAAATAATTTCAGTCATCTACATTGCTTGTCTGTATGCTTCAACTTCAACAGTGAGAAATCTGCCACCACCATAATTCACTTAATTGCCTAACTATACTACACATGTACAGAAGTATGAGAATTGTTATCCTGTACTACTATGTTAAATAATTTTACCAACTATATTACAATACTTATGTATAGCCCCATTTGCCATTAGTCTTACAGTTTTCCCTTGTCTCTAAAGTTATTTAGGTGATATACTTTGGCTCTGTGTGTCAGCCAAACCTCACATTGAATTGTAATTCCCAATGTTGGGGAAGGGACCAGGTGGGAGGTGACTGGATCATGGAGGCGGAATTCCCCCTTGATGTTCTCATTATAGTGATGGAGTTCTCATGAGATCTGATGGTTTAAAAATGTGTGGCACTTTCCCCTTCACCCTCTTTCTCTCCCTCTCTGCCATTCGAAGAAGGTGCTTGCTTCCCCTTGGACCTTCTGCCATGATTATAAGTTTCCTGTGGCCTCCCAGGCATTTATCCTGTACAGCCTGTGGAACTGTGGGTCAATTAAACTTCTTGTCTTCATAAATTTACCCAGTCTCAGTTGCTTATAGCAGCATGAGAACAGACATTAGACCATTGCTGAATTAACAGCCAGCAACTTTTCTCCTACCCTCTTCCGTGAGTTAATTTTATACATTTGTTATATGGTTAGATTCTGTTGTCTGCATTTAATACTGGGGTGACATGCCCTCCTAAATCTTTTTAAATTTGCATACAATAGGCTTACTCCATAAAGTAAATTTTTATGGGCTTTAAAAAATATTTAGTGTTATATACTACTGTTGTAGTACCACACAAAGTCATTTTGCCACCCTAAAATCTACTATTTGGTCTAGTTATTCAACTCACTGCAAGCCCCAAACCCCTTCCTCCTGTTTACCGTATCTATGGTCTTGCTTTTTCTAGAACATTATATAAACGATATCATACAATATGTAGCCTTTTTGAGTAACTTCCTTCACTTTGTAATATGAATATAATATTCGCTCATGTTTTTGCATTGCTTGATGGTTTATTTCAGCACTGAATTGTATTCTAGTATATGGTTATACAATACTTTGTTTATCAATTTCTGGGAAGATTAGTAATTAAAGATTCAATTTATTTATTTGTGTAGATTATCAAACGTATATTGTTTCTTGAATCTGCATTGTAATTATACAGCTTTAAAATTTACTTCTTGTATTGATTTGCTAGGACTGCTATAGGAAATACCACAAATTGAGTGAATTAAAGAATATTAATTTATTGTCTAAACAGTTCAGGAACCTAGTAGTATGAGATCAAGGTGACAGCAATGCTCTATCTTTTTAATGCTATGAGGAAGAATCTATTCCATGGAAATCCTTGGAATGTCTTGGCTTGTAGATACATCATGCAACCTCTGCTTTCCTGTTCAAATGGTGTTCTATCTGTAAGCATATCTATTTTAAACTAGCCTTTTTTTTTTTTTTTATAACAACACCTGTCATACTAGATTGGGACCCACCCTACTCCAATAGGAACCCATCATAATTGAATTAATTACATGTGAGATTTATTTCATTCCCATACAGGTTCACATCCTGAGGTACTGAGGTTTAGGACTTCAACATATGCATTTCCGGGGCACATAATTCAAATTGTAACAGTCCTTTTCGTATTTACTGATACATAAAATTTATAATTAAAAGTTGCTTATGTTTCCTTCGTATTAGTTTTCAAACCACTGCATGGCCACAGAAAAACTTTCGACAATTCTGTAATGTAAGTTCAGATGTACCTTTCAAATATCCAGGCATATGTTATATCTGGTTTATTTTAATAACCAAAATGATGGTTTAGTACGTTTTAAAAGAATGTTTTGTGACTATTGATACATAGGCTTTGACCATATTTTGACTTTCTTCGTATTTATCTACAAAGTTTTGGCTCTTTTTCTTTACTTACTTATGTTATTGGGTGGTTGGCTTTAACTCCCATATTCACTGTACTGTATAAAATTTGGTGCAAAATTTTTTGCTCCTTAGTTTGATTAAATCCTGGTTCTTGTCTCACAACTAGGAAAAATTAGGCACGCAGACACACTGAAGGGTGAGGAGAGTGGAATTTATGAAAAGAAAGCTATCAGCAAATAAGAGGGGTTCCAGCCAATAGGCTCCCACCTCACAGATTGAATACCTGGCCACCACACAGGAGCTGAAGAGGCCCAGCTCCTTCCCCTGCCTAAGGTGTGAATTCCTGGTGGCTCCACCTTATTCTGCCAGTGGACATGCAGGCCCCCCTAGTCCCTTGTGGGCATGCCCAGACAAGACCCTGTGTGGGTTCCCCTATCTGCCTCCTGCATCTATCAGAAATATATTTAATCTTATTATTTTAGTAGATATACTTCACCTTTTACCATGCATGACTGAAGTAATTTGATTAGTAAAGTTATCTTAACACCAGCCTTATGAAAATATGAATAATTCAAATATCGTATTCATTCACCACAAGATTACTACTGTGGTCTATTATTTTACTTATGTCTATTTTTAACTTCCTCCAAATAGATACCAGTGTCATGAGCATTTTACATAAATTATCTTGCATTTTTTTCTAAAATTTTTATTTACTCACAAAACCTTTCTTCATGCTTTATATCACAGATATTTCAGGAGGTCATGCTTTTCTTCCTGAAACATATCCCTTTTAAATTCTTTGAATACATGTCATTGGTAGTAACAGTTTTTATTTTTCATTTTATTTTATTTGAGACACGGTCTTTCTCTGTCACCCAGGCTGGAATACGGTGGCTCAATCTTGTCTCACTGAAACTTCCGCCTCCCAGGTTCAAACAATTCTCCTGCCTCAGGCTCCCAAGTAGCTGGGATTACAGGCGTGTGCCACCATGCCTATCTCATTTTTGTATTTTTAGTAGAGATGGGGTTTCACCATGTTGACCAGGCTGGCCTTGAACTCCTGACTTCAGATGATCTGCCCGCGTTGGCCTCCAAAAGTGCTAGGATTACAGGTGTGAGCCACTGCGCCCAGCCTTATTTTATAACGTGAAAATTAAATTTGTCTCTGCTTATGGGAAATAATGTAATAGGCACAATATTGCCCTTCAAAGATACCCATGCTCTGTTCCTGGGACCTATGAATACATTAGATTGCATGACAAAGGGGAATTAAGCTAGCAGGTGAAATTAAGTTTGCTAAACAGCTGATCTTGAAATAAAGCAATTAGCCTGAGCTTTTCAGGTGGGTCCAATGTAATTCCTGAGGTCAGAAAAAGAGATATAAGCTAGATTGGTGGCTCATGCCTGTAATGACAGCACTTTGAGATACTGAGGTGGGAGGATCACTTGAGTCCAGGAGTTAGAGGCCAACCTGGGCAACAGAGCAAGACCCCCATCTCTACTAAAATAAACATACAAAAAAAAAAAAAAAGCATGGTGGCACATGCCTTTAGACCCAGCTACTTAGGAGGCTGAGGTAGGAGGATTACTTGAGCCCAGGAGTTTGATGATGCAGTGAGTTATGATCATGCCACTGCACCCCAGGATGGGCAACACATCAAGACCCTGTTTCAACAAAAGAAAAAGGAAAAAGAGATGTAAAGATGGGAACAGGGTCAGACGTGCTGTGTTGCCGACTTTGAAGGTAAAGGAAAGGCTATGAGTGAAGAAACAAGAGTGGCTTGTAGTCTTTGAAGAGGGTAAAGAAATGACTTTCCTCAGAGCCTCCAAAAGAAAACTGTAAGATAATTCATTTGCATTGTTTAAACCGCTGTATTTGTGGTAACATACTGCAGCAGCAACAGAAAACTAATAAAAACACTTGTTTGGCACAAAACTTTAATTTCACAAATACTTTTTTTGATCTTTGAATATAGTTCTGTGTCTACTATGGCTTCTACTGACTGTTCATGTCAAAAATGTTTTTGTCCTAGTTAGTTTTAAGGTTTTCACTTCGTATTATTCTGGTATTTTTGCTAACATTTTCCCATTTATTCAACTGAGCTTTCTCTTTCTTTGGCTCACTTATTAGTTCTAAAAAATACTTAATCCCTCTTAAATAGTTCCTCTATCCCATTATCTATGTCCATTTTTTTCTAGGACCCCATTTAGATGTTTGTTACAACTTTTTATTCTACCTTTCTTACATTTTTACCTTTTTCTATTTTCATTTTTAAAAATGTCTCCGTAATACATTCTGCTTCGTTTTTTCAGGTCCAAATACAAGTTTCCTAATTCTCTTCAAAGCTCTTATTTCATATATCACAATTTTGAGAAAACTTGAGAGGAATAATTTGATAAATATTTATTTCTGAGAAATATTTTCTTTAGCTTCCTCACTGGA
>NW_012101821.1:4349832-4354947 GCF_000951045.1 Mandrillus leucophaeus | reverse complement strand
GCGCCCAGCCTTATTTTATAACGTGAAAATTAAATTTGTCTCTGCTTATGGGAAATAATGTAATAGGCACAATATTGCCCTTCAAAGATACCCATGCTCTGTTCCTGGGACCTATGAATACATTAGATTGCATGACAAAGGGGAATTAAGCTAGCAGGTGAAATTAAGTTTGCTAAACAGCTGATCTTGAAATAAAGCAATTAGCCTGAGCTTTTCAGGTGGGTCCAATGTAATTCCTGAGGTCAGAAAAAGAGATATAAGCTAGATTGGTGGCTCATGCCTGTAATGACAGCACTTTGAGATACTGAGGTGGGAGGATCACTTGAGTCCAGGAGTTAGAGGCCAACCTGGGCAACAGAGCAAGACCCCCATCTCTACTAAAATAAACATACAAAAAAAAAAAAAAAGCATGGTGGCACATGCCTTTAGACCCAGCTACTTAGGAGGCTGAGGTAGGAGGATTACTTGAGCCCAGGAGTTTGATGATGCAGTGAGTTATGATCATGCCACTGCACCCCAGGATGGGCAACACATCAAGACCCTGTTTCAACAAAAGAAAAAGGAAAAAGAGATGTAAAGATGGGAACAGGGTCAGACGTGCTGTGTTGCCGACTTTGAAGGTAAAGGAAAGGCTATGAGTGAAGAAACAAGAGTGGCTTGTAGTCTTTGAAGAGGGTAAAGAAATGACTTTCCTCAGAGCCTCCAAAAGAAAACTGTAAGATAATTCATTTGCATTGTTTAAACCGCTGTATTTGTGGTAACATACTGCAGCAGCAACAGAAAACTAATAAAAACACTTGTTTGGCACAAAACTTTAATTTCACAAATACTTTTTTTGATCTTTGAATATAGTTCTGTGTCTACTATGGCTTCTACTGACTGTTCATGTCAAAAATGTTTTTGTCCTAGTTAGTTTTAAGGTTTTCACTTCGTATTATTCTGGTATTTTTGCTAACATTTTCCCATTTATTCAACTGAGCTTTCTCTTTCTTTGGCTCACTTATTAGTTCTAAAAAATACTTAATCCCTCTTAAATAGTTCCTCTATCCCATTATCTATGTCCATTTTTTTCTAGGACCCCATTTAGATGTTTGTTACAACTTTTTATTCTACCTTTCTTACATTTTTACCTTTTTCTATTTTCATTTTTAAAAATGTCTCCGTAATACATTCTGCTTCGTTTTTTCAGGTCCAAATACAAGTTTCCTAATTCTCTTCAAAGCTCTTATTTCATATATCACAATTTTGAGAAAACTTGAGAGGAATAATTTGATAAATATTTATTTCTGAGAAATATTTTCTTTAGCTTCCTCACTGGAACAAGGAATAATAGCAACCTGATACACCTCCAGGTGTTTCTAATTTTCCCTGACTTAATTGGGGTTCCTATAATATTGCTTTCTTATCTGACTGGCAGTGTATTCTTTGGTGTTTTGTTTGTTGTATTTGTCTATATACAGATATCGATTCCGTTTGGCATGATGTCGATGTGTGTGTAGTTGGTGTTCACAATGCTTTTCTATAAATATTACAATATTTAAACAGAATACTTAGAAAATGGTTAAATTTTCATAGGTGAGGTATAAATTTGAGAGAAGAATAAAAGCAAAAATACTTAAAAAGATACAACTTTTTAAAAAATTACATTCTTAATGTATGTAAATCTATAAGCTGTCAGGCCTCTGAGCCCAAGCCAAGCCATCACATCCCCTGTGACTTACACATACACACCCAGATGGCCCGAAGTAACTGAAGAATCACAAAAGAAGTAAAAGTGCCCTGCCCCACCTTAACTGATGACATTCCACCACAAAAGAAGTGAAAACGGTGGGTCCTTGCCTTAATTGATGACATTACCTTGTGAAAGTCCTTTTCCTGGCTCATCCTGGCTCAAAAAGCTCCCCCACTGAGCACCTTGCGACCACCACTCCTGCCCGCCAGAGAACAAATCCCCTTTGACTGAAATTTTCCTTTACCTACTCAAATCCTGTAAGACAGCCCCACCCTTATGTCCCTTCGCTGACTCTCTTTTCGGACTCAGCCTGCCTGCACCCAGGTGATTAAAAAGCTTTATTGCTCACACAAAGCCTGTTTGGTGGTCCCTTCACGCTGAAGCGCATGACATAAACCTCAGATTTAATTTTCATTTTTTTAATGCTCTGTATGTGACTGAAAAAAAAATAGAACCAAACTCTGCCCTCAAAAAGCTTCCAAGATATCTACATTTGTATGTAATTGTGTGTTTCAAAGTTATATGAGTTTACATATAAGTCAACTGTTGTAAACATTGGAATAAGTCAGTGTTGTAAACATTGGAGAAAAGCATCCCTGCTTTAAAAAGTCCTAAATGTCGAATATATTGAACATTTTCTGGCTTATGTAATTTCATCAGTATTTACAAATGAGGTACGTATCTTATTTAACGAAGACAGCAAAGTAGGAAAATAGACAACGGCAAGCGAACTAATGGAACTAATTATTAAATACTATACCTTCATCTGTTCAGCATCAAATTATCACACATTATGTATATGTATCAGAATATGAATATTTACTACTTTTAAAATATAATTAACTTGGAAACCTTAACTTTGTAGTTTTTTTCTTTTCGTTGACTTTTGAATGAAAGAAAACTAAGCATTGCTTTTTTACCTTTTCTACTGGAATATTGGGAATTTGAGCTTTTTCTGCTGTAAGAAAACGCCGATTTAAAAAATATATATTTTTACTCAGGGTATATTGTGAAATTTACAAAAAAAGATTTTATTTTGCTTAGTGAACAGATACAGCGTTGGAAGTTAGCAGTTAGGGTGCACATCTCAGAGGAGATTCTAGGGTAGGGAAGTAAGTCGATAAAGAAGTCAGTAGACCCAGAAAATGACCAAAGAGTGTAAAGAGTTCAGTTCCTTTTGACCAGCCAGTAAGACTTCATTTAAAAGAGAGCGCTCCAATATCTCCCACTGGCAGAAAGAACTTGTGGCTCTCTGTAACAGCATCCTTTTCTTTAGTTGCCTGCCATGTGAGAAGGCTGACTGTGCCCTCCATTTTATTACCTCATTGGCATTGTTGGAACCCTGATTACAGATGGTATTTATGAGAAAATACAAGATTCTGAAAATGTTTATTAGTATTTGTTGTTACGCTAAGTAAAAAATTCCATGACAACTTTTTCTTTTTAATATCCAGTACCTAAGTATTGATCTGTATTGCAAAGCACTGTACTTATTCCACTAGGTAATTACTGGGAAATATAGACTTTTGTGTGTGTGTGTGTGTGTGTGTGTGTGTGTGTGTGTGTGTTGGTTTTCACGATTCAATAAGTTGATTTAAATAATGTATTTCACATAGTAAGCACCAATACATATTAGTGTTGCTCTTATATTTATTATTAGGCCCCCATAATAAGTGAGACCTAAATTTTAGCTTGTGCATTTTCTTTTTGTAGGAATGAATGTAACTCTTCTAGAGTCATATCTAAGAAATTGCACCTGACAGGGTTAAACAAGCAAGGAAATCTATTTAATATCATTGAAATAGGACAGAGAGACTGAGCTGAACTCCCCTGAAACAAAAGGCAGGAAGATGCTTAAGCACTGGGGTGAGCTAGTAGAAAAACACTATAGGACTATAGAGATCAATGTGAGTAGGCCAATAATTAGAATGTTAGTGCTAATTGTCACTCACTGAAGTTGTGCTCCTACCTTCCCACAGAGACTGGAAGATAAGAGTAGGCACTAGCTCCTTTCATTACATTTCAAAGAGGTAGCTCCCAGAGAAAACATTCCTTGAGAAACATTCTTTGGGTTTTAAGAACTCATGCAAGACTGGGAGAAGATTTACATTTCAAAGGAGAAAAAATGGCTAAATTACAAGTTTTCTAAAGTAAATGTTCTGAGAAAAGGGAGGTCAGGCCTATAGTCAGGAAGAAATCTTTCTAAAGTTAACTAAAGCTGAGAGGAACATTAAGGCAGTCTTGGTAAGCTCATATATATTAATGTAAAAGGAAGAAGAGGTGGGTCAAAGTTTCTTCTGAACTATCCTGAGAAAATGATTTGCCCTTAGGTTAACTGGGATTATAATTAGCCTGGAATTTAGAAAAACTGAAATTTCAGAATAATTTTTAAAGAGGAAATATATTATTTTATTTTGATAACAACAAAGCAATACTAAAATGAAAGTTTGCCAAGTAAAAATTCTTCTATATTCCTTTACTTTTATTACTGAAGAGACATGGTTCAGGAATCTGTGCGAAGTAGACAGAGCAAATATCAAAGTTAAAGCAAGGATTTTCTTGAACTCTGAGCAGATAAATTATGCCTTTGAAGCATATTCTCTATTTAGCTAATGGGCAAAGCTTAATGTAATGGTTGCTTAATGTTTATCTAGATGGAGCAATATGAAGAAATTGCAGTACTGAGCCAATTTTAAAGTATTTTAATGACAATCTAAGGAACTATGCTGATATCTTTAATAGATTTGAAATGATTAAATGGAGAATAACAGCACATTAAAAGTCATCTGAAAATCCATGAGGCATGTCCTCAGTAAAACAATCATCAAGCCAGATTTTTAAAATACAGATGACTGAATATCAAAATAAAAGGTCAAACTATGCTAGAATTTAAAATTAAATATACAGCCTTCACTGTAAGACATATATTGAAGTTATGAAGGTTAAAAAAAAAAGTTCAAAATGTACTCAGAAGAGGATAACATGAATATTCAAGTCTTTGTATGAGTTGTTAACAAAATAATCATTGTCTCCATTTCATAAGGGCTTAATTTATGATAAATCTTACATATTTGTGTTTCTAGGTGAATTAGATTAGACAAAATAATGAAAATCATTTTTAAAATGAGAATTGGCAGCATCAAATATTTCCATATTTAATCTTCTATATTTTTACTACATTTAATAGAAATCTGAATAAAATTTGATTTTTACCTTACAATACTTCTACTGAAAATAGTGTAACCGCCCAATGGGCTCACCTTGTCTGTTGTCTAGACAGAGCCGATTTATCAAGACGGGAATTTCAATGGAGAAAGAGTAATTCATGCAGAGCTGGCTGTGCAGGAAACTGGAGTTTTATTATTACTCAAATCAGTCTCCCC
>NW_012101821.1:4342950-4347507 GCF_000951045.1 Mandrillus leucophaeus | reverse complement strand
ATATGTAAAACTTTATATAAATATTAATAAAGACAAAAATTATAAATTTTAGGACATGATTTCCAGAAGTTTGATGCAATAAGTGATTCAGACCACATATCTTTTGAAAACAACAAAGTGAGGTGGGGAAACATTTAAATAAAAGATCAAACACATTTGAAAAAATTACTAGACTAAAATGCAAATAAACATGAAATTCAGGAGTTTAGGCATAGTATCAATTCTGAGTTTGTTGCTCCTTTTATTTGGGAGGAATTGGGGGTACATTAATTGTAAGAAATAATATTAGCTGTTTTTCCAAATGTAACTATCATTGCATTTATCAGGCAAAACTTTTGTGGCCATAGTTTAATTTACCACATTGCTTTATTTATTTATGTATTACAAACACAGGTTACCAAAACAAATATACTTATCAAAGACTTCTTTGTTGATAAGTGTATTTGTTCTCACAACTTATGTTATTGTTACATAAATAATATGTATAGAGTAATACTTATATAGATAGCAAACATAAACTTGGCAAACAACATTAAATTCAACTACTTTAAGTGCTGTAAAACAATTTAAAATAGAAAGAAACTGGGAGGTTATACTCCTGAAAAAAGTATTTCCACTGTGTGCTTTTTCCAATTCAAAAGTTTTGCCTGAGCGCAGGTCACAGTCAGGGACATGCAAGGGAATCAAAACTCAGATTAAAAGTTATGAGTTTTAACTTTTAATCGGGTTATAAATTTATTTTTAATGATTCACAATAATTGTACATATTTATGAGGTGCCTGTGATATTTTGATCCATGCAAACAATGTGTAATGATCAAATCAGGGTATTTAGGATCTCCATCACCTCCAACATTTATCCTTTCTTTGTCTTGAGGCTTGAAGAACTAGAAGATTGATTGATTTCGGGGGAGAACACAGAATTGAAGAAAATTTAAAAAGGGAATTCCTAGAAAATAAGGAGCTGGAGAGTAGAAACTTAATTATAAATGCACATTCTTCCGCAATATATAGCTAGCACCTATGCATTTGTGGGCAGATTACAAGTGACCAAACTAAGAATGTTAGCAGAGCAGACAGCTGGACTTTTGCTTATTTCAAGAGTAACAAAATTTGAAGTTTGAATAAATTCAAGTTAGCTCCCTGCTAAGCAAAACAAAATCAACGCTTTTCAGAGAATTATAGAAAACTAATAGTCTACAAAGTAACATTCAAAATGGCTAAGACATGATAAGAAACACATAACAAAAACCTTATCTATACACAACAGAACAAGTAACAATGGAGGCTAACAGTAAGATGAACCAAATGTTGCAATCAATAACAATTTTGAAAAGCAATATATCATTATAACTAGTTGAACACAGGTTCAAAAATAAGGGAAGCTATGTTTATGTAGAATGAGTGGAGAAGAAATCCAAACATTAAAAAAAGTGTTCATAAAAGGACTAAATGTAAAATTTTAAAGTGAAAAATACTATATCTGAAATGTGAAATTCATCGGATTGGTTCAACAGCAAATTAGAGATAAAAGGTAGAGGTATTAAAGGCTGATAAATATTATTCGATCTAAAGATAATTTTAAAAAATTAACACATACTCAAAAATTGCCAGACAATATTAAAAAGTCTAACTTGCATAATTGGTAGCCCCAGAAGGAGAAGAGAGAATGGAAAAATTCTGTTTTAATAGATAAAGCCTGAAAACTCCTCAAACTTGAAAAACAAACTTACAAATTTCACTTTAAACTCAACATTATAACATTGTGTGTTGGTTGATAACACAGATGTAATATGTGTGTACATATAGATAGATATGGCATTAAGGATAGGAGTGTTGTCATACATAGTTGTAAGATCCTCAAATTTCATGTAAAGTGGAACATTACTGAATCTTAGTAGACTGTGAAAAGTAAAAGAATGTGATATTCTTAGAGAAACCATGTAATATAATTTGAAGAGATTTAGCTAAAAAGCATACCTATTAATTACCTTCCAAATTCTAATAAACACAAAAGAAGTAAAATGGAGAAACAATAAAAAATTGGAATAATCAATAAACAGAAAACAGTGCAAATATATCCAACCATATCATTAATCATCTTAAAAGTAAGTGAAACAAAGTACAGAGGCTTCAAGATTTACAAGATGAGAAAAGACACAGCTATATGCTTCCATAAAAGACTTAAGCTGAGGATAAATGGAGGACTACACACAATAAATATAGAAACATATTAACAAAGATAAATGTTGAATAATGAAAAGATGGTCAATTTATCAGAAACATAAATAGAAGCTTCTGTGTATTATTAGGGGTTTAAGATAAATTTTAAAACTTTAGCTTATAAGAATAAGAAATAAATATGCTTCATTTCAGCAACTGACATAACACCTAGCAATAAAAATCAGTGAACATAATATTTAAATAATATTTTAAACCATGTAGGGTCAAGTGACAGCTATAAAGCTATACTAAATACATACAATATGCATTATTTACACAAAAATAGGCCATACACTAGGTCATAAAATGATTCTCAATAAATACATAAGATTTTAAATGATATGTTATTTGTTCCAGAGTATTATGTTCTCTGAGAATGAAATTAAGTTAGAAATCAATAAGATACATAGAACATTCTAGACTTTCGGAAAGTGTATAATACATTTGTTAATAGCCCAGGGTAAAAATAAAAGGTGACGAGAAAATAGGAAATAGTTTGCACTGAAAGATTATGAAAATAAAACAGACGCCAGGTGCGGTGGCTCAAGCTTGTAATCCCAGCACTTCGGGAGGCTGAGGTGGGCGGATCACCTGACGTCAGGAGTTTGAGACCAGCCTGACCAACATGGAGAGACCCCGTGTCTACTAAAAATAAAAAAAATTAGCCCGGCATGGCGGCACATGCCCGTAATCCCAGCTACTCGGGAGGCTGAGGCAGGAGAATCGCTTGAACTTGAGAGGTGGAGTTTGCGGTGAGCTGAGATCATGCCATTGCACTCCAGCCTGGGCAACAGGAGTGAAACTTTGTCTCAAAAAATGAAAAAAATAAAAAAGAAAAGAAAATGGACAATAAACAGGATGCAGAAAAAGCAGTCCTTGGAAGCAAATTTAACGCTGAAATATTTATATTAGAAAATTAGAAATATCTACAATTCTGACGTGATTCTAATTTAAGAAGCAGAAAAAAAAATAAATCTAAAAAATGGAAGAAGATAAATGAAAGAAATTTTAATATTGGAACTAAATATATAAAACAGGAAATTTAAAAACATATTTGACTCATTGAAAAAAATCAATAAAATTTTGAAATGACAAGCTATAAAAACGATTATGACCATAGATACATATATATGGTAAATCTGAACTCAAGTCGTTCTCAGAGTTTATCTCTGCCAGGACTTTTCCTTCCTTTTTCTACCTAAACTCCAGGGCTATATTGATTTGGCTTTACTTTACCAAGAATCAAATGTTACTGCAAGTCCTATAATCATATTTCTTATTCTTTTATTATTGATTCTACTACTACCCAAAGTAGTACTAACACTACAGTACGCTGAAAATTCAAGTTTCTTAACCAATGCAAAGGTATTGGGAAGCAAACACGTGTGGTCTTTTCTTACCCATAGGAAGTAAAGCAGGGGTCTGTAATCCCCAGGCGGTAGATGGCTACCGTCCACGTCCTGTTAGGAGCTGGGCCATACAGCAGGAAGTGAACAGCAGGCAAGTGAGCATTACTGCCTGAGCTCCGCCTCCTGTCAGATCAGCAGGTGCATTAGGTTCTTATAGGTGCATGAATTCTTTGTGAACTGCACATGTGAGGAATGTAGGTTGCCCACACCTTATGAGAATGTAACTAATGCCTGATGATTTGAGGTGGAAAAGTTTCATCCTGATATTATTGCCCACCACACCCTGTCTGTGGAAAAATAATCTTCCACAGAACCCGTCCCTGGTGCCAAAAAGGTTGGGGACCAGGGCCACAGAGGACGGTTTCTAAACATTTTGTTTATTAAGAGTCTTGTGTCCATTAAAGAAGAAAAAATCTTTTTTATGTAGGGTGAATATGATAATGTGTGTGTATATATACATATATATATAAAAGATTATACTTTGTTTCAAGTAAAAAATAAAAAGGGGCACATTTTTTTCCTAAGTAAATCTCTTTAAGTTTTAATATAGAACTATTTTTAAAAAGCTAAAATTAAAGTAAACACTTTCTGAATTGTTTTTAAACTTTCATCTTGTTTAGCAAGATCATTTTAAAATTACAATGTGTGTATGACTGTATCTTTTTACATTTGCTATGCTCTCAGTCTTTATATTGCATGTTTAACATAGACGCTGTTGTTGAGATATAACTTATACTCTGAAGGACCATGAGAAAATAATCCTCGCCTATATTTTTAATTGGAATTTAATTATATTAAGTAACCTGTTTATTAAAAGATCTGTTTGTTCTTAAAAAGATTCTATAATAATCCCTTCTCATTCAATTTATAATCAAATTTAAGGCTATTATTTATTTCAGAGTTTTGTGATATCAGCAGTACTAATC
>NW_012101821.1:4341342-4342900 GCF_000951045.1 Mandrillus leucophaeus | reverse complement strand
TTTCAGCAACTGACATAACACCTAGCAATAAAAATCAGTGAACATAATATTTAAATAATATTTTAAACCATGTAGGGTCAAGTGACAGCTATAAAGCTATACTAAATACATACAATATGCATTATTTACACAAAAATAGGCCATACACTAGGTCATAAAATGATTCTCAATAAATACATAAGATTTTAAATGACTATGTTATTTGTTCCAGAGTATTATGTTCTCTGAGAATGAAATTAAGTTAGAAATCAATAAGATACATAGAACATTCTAGACTTTCGGAAAGTGTATAATACATTTGTTAATAGCCCAGGGTAAAAACAAAAGGTGACGAGAAAATAGGAAATAGTTTGCACTGAAAGATTATGAAAATAAAACAGACGCCAGGTGCGGTGGCTCAAGCTTGTAATCCCAGCACTTCGGGAGGCTGAGGTGGGCGGATCACCTGACGTCAGGAGTTTGAGACCAGCCTGACCAACATGGAGAGACCCCGTGTCTACTAAAAATAAAAAAAATTAGCCCAGCATGGCGGCACATGCCTGTAATCCCAGCTACTCGGGAGGCTGAGGCAGGAGAATCGCTTGAACTTGAGAGGTGGAGTTTGCGGTGAGCTGAGATCATGCCATTGCACTCCAGCCTGGGCAACAGGAGTGAAACTTTGTCTCAAAAAATGAAAAAAATAAAAAAGAAAAGAAAATGGACAATAAACAGGATGCAGAAAAAGCAGTCCTTGGAAGCAAATTTAACGCTGAAATATTTATATTAGAAAATTAGAAATATCTACAATTCTGACGTGATTCTAATTTAAGAAGCAGAAAAAAAAATAAATCTAAAAAATGGAAGAAGATAAATGAAAGAAATTTTAATATTGGAACTAAATATATAAAACAGGAAATTTAAAAACATATTTGACTCATTGAAAAAAATCAATAAAATTTTGAAATGACAAGCTATAAAAACGATTATGACCATAGATACATATATATGGTAAATCTGAACTCAAGTCGTTCTCAGAGTTTATCTCTGCCAGGACTTTTCCTTCCTTTTTCTACCTAAACTCCAGGGCTATATTGATTTGGCTTTACTTTACCAAGAATCAAATGTTACTGCAAGTCCTATAATCGTATTTCTTATTCTTTTATTATTGATTCTACTACTACCCAAAGTAGTACTAACACTACAGTACGCTGAAAATTCAAGTTTCTTAACCAATGCAAAGGTATTGGGAAGCAAACACGTGTGGTCTTTTCTTACCCATAGGAAGTAAAGCAGGGGTCTGTAATCCCCAGGCGGTAGATGGCTACCGTCCACGTCCTGTTAGGAGCTGGGCCATACAGCAGGAAGTGAACAGCAGGCAAGTGAGCATTACTGCCTGAGCTCCGCCTCCTGTCAGATCAGCAGGTGCATTAGGTTCTTATAGGTGCATGAATTCTTTGTGAACTGCACATGTGAGGAATGTAGGTTGCCCACACCTTATGAGAATGTAACTAATGCCTGATGATTTGAGGTGGAAAAGTTTCATCCTGATATTATTGCCCACCACACCCTGTCTGTGGAA
>NW_012101821.1:4331969-4339407 GCF_000951045.1 Mandrillus leucophaeus | reverse complement strand
AAGAGTCCTCATCACTGACTCAAAATATCTCATAGCCTATTGATAGTGGCAGGAGACAGATGAATTCTGAGACAGACAGGGATGGGTCTCCAGTGAAACGTGACCTTCAAGCCAAAGACAATTTAAAGCCTGAAAACTGAGCTGCCAGTTCCAGATGGAGTACATGACTGTAGTGAGAACTTCTTTGATGTCTTTTAGCCAACTGAATGGTGCTTTTTCCAGGATGGTCCATGGACAATTCAGCACACACTTACCCATTATGAGCCGGTAAAACCCCGGACTCAGCGCACAGATGGCTACCTGCTTTTGGGCCCCCTCTAAAACAGAAGGATACCCATTTCGGGTTCCCTCTTGTGTTGAAAGCTTTTCTGTCACTCAATAAAACTCTTCCTTTCCTTGCTCACTCTCTGGTGTTCATGTACTTCATTCTTCATGGTCATGGGACAAGAATCCAGAATCCGCTGAGCTGTAACACTATAACCTTCCCTCCAGCTCTTGATTAACAGGGGAGAAAAAGCTGCTGGGTGCCACATGCTCACACTAGCCGAGCTGCGAGCAGTGGAACTGAATGAGATGTGATACTTCCTGGGGATTCAGGCCTCTCGTCTTCCCACACAAAAGCTGTTAACGCTCCTTGAAGCTCAGCAGTTGCTGGCATCTCCAAGTTTTTGGGTGACGCAACATCCTCCTCATCCACACTCTGGGACTCAAGGCAGCAGCCAGTTGCAACACACCTGGACTAGCCATAGGCTGAGCACAAAGCCACTGCAGGCACAGAATCTTAGCTGATGGTGTGAGTAGCAGAGCACAGCATGCCGGGCTGAGTGGGCGGAGCGAACCCAGCTGGCTTGAGCAAAGCCTGGGCAGAGGGACTGCCAGTCATGGAGAATTCCAGTTGGCAAAGTGGCACCAAAGAACCCCATGTTAATATTATAACTCTTTGCTTCCTCTAGCTCAGAAAATAGTTACTTAGTCCACATAATGTTTAGGGGGGCACAATGTGCATGCAAAAGAAAACTTCAAATTTATCCCACTTTTTTCTATCAAAATAACTGTGTGAAATTGCTACAATTCAAGAGTTTTTGAAGAGGCAGTATATTCTGGTCCCAGCATTAGCTCTTTCATTTAGAGGAAAAAAGCCCCTCTATGAGTAAAGTATGCCAAATAAAGAGTGGAGTTGAAACACAGGGAGAAAAATAATTTTTAGTTAAGAAGTTACTGTACCATCACTCCGTTTTAGATAAGGGAGTGGGGCCAAAATAGTTTAAGCAACATGGTCACAAACTAGTAGCTTATTAAGATAATTATATGGTAGCATAAAGTAAGAAAAATAAAGTTTAAAGTGTCTTTAGTTTTTACATATTGCAAAATATGTTGCTATACATTATCAGATAATGAGAGATTCTTAATAAACTGGGACCCAAAATAGAAAAAAAATTGTTTATCACTATAGGCAGTCAACATGGGTATAAAAAAAGTGAAGCCAGTCACCTACAGGAACAGAACCAGTAGTGAGGTCATAGCTACAAAGTTCAGAACCTCTCTTAAAAGAAGAGTTCAGCTACAGCTTTTCAAAATTTTCAAAAAGAGAGCTCTCATCTGAAGTTTAAGAAAAACAAAATGGGTAATTTCTGACTATAATTAATTTCATATGAGAAAGTAACAGATTTTGTTGAAAAGTCCTTGAGAGTAATACTTATCATTTGCTTTTTTCAACTTAGATCTTTGAAATTTTCAAAAGATAGTAACAATTTTGTTGGGTTCTTAAAAAGGATAAAGTAGCCAGCCTTCCTTGATTTTCGCTGTTGTTCTTCAAGTATTGCTAGTGATTTTTGTTTAATTCTTTCCTTTTTTGATGTTTGTTACTTTTACTGTTAATTCATTAGGTAAGAGTAAAAGCTCATGGTATGATAATCTTTACAGGAAATCACTTTCCCTCTCTTAACATACCCCTACAGATATACTAACCTAAGAATTGACAGAATTTTGCTCATGCCTTTAATTCCATAGCTGAGCAAAAATTCACCTGACTCTTCAATTTCAGAGTCATTATGTGTTTGAAATCTGTGTGGGTCTTTATGGGCTAATGTAGTGGAATATTGAGAGAGAATCTATCTGGCACTGTCATATAGTTGCCATTTTAAACCTGAAGATAGTAATTCTGAGGATAATGACATAAGTCAGGGGAAAGAAAAGAAACTACCATTAAAACATTATTACTGGGTACTGTGTAGTTTTTTAAAAAATAAATCATGTAATAGGAAATGTAATAGAAAATGCCAAAAACGTCAAGGCACCAAATACCTAATTAGATAATCAAAGGCAAATCTATTAAAATTTCAAAACTTGCATTTTATACAGTAATTTTCTTTTCTTATTTTATTTATTTTTATTTATTTTTGAGACTGAGCTCACTCTGTTGCCCAGGCTGGAGTGCAGTGGCACGATCTCAGCTCACTACAAGCTCTGCCTCCTGGGTTCACACCGTTTTCCTGCCTCAACCTACCGAGTAGCTGGAACTACAGGAGACTGTCAACATGTCTGGCTATTTTTTTTCTTTTCTTTTTTTTTTTTTTTTGTATTTTTAGTAGAGACAGAGTTTCACCATGTTAGCCAGGATAGTCTCCATCTCCTGACCTCATGTTCCCCCTGCTTCGGCCTCCCAAAGTGCTGGGATTATAGGCATAAGCCACCATGCCTGGCCAAAAGCATTTTCTTCAATAAGTGATGTGAGACAACAAAATTGCCTGAAGCAAGATTCAAATAGGATATAGAAGCAATTAAATCTTAAAGTTAAAAATATCAGAATACATCTATTACATATATTTAAAAATCAGCATAATATTATGGGTATACATATTTTGTTGGCAATTTAAAAAATGTTTAGCAGGTACTTGAATATTTGAAATTATATAAAACCAATTAAAGTGTATTTGGAAGAGAATGCAGGTATTTCAGGTAACATATCAGAGTATAGTTAAAGCCTTAGAGAAATTAAAAAAGAAATAAAATAAAACTTCACAGTATTACTATGTTTGACAATTATGATTCCTCATATGTTAAAAATTGTTAAGTCATTATAGGATACTAGAAGTCTCAGCTGATTGAAAACATAACCTTGCATCATATTCTAGTATAATGCATACAAATTATATGCATACCAGCATATATTAAAGAATCAAATATTTCAGGCAAATTTTTATTGGGAAATTTTGGTCTTCCACCTTTTCTGTTAGAAATTTATTAACCAATGTGTTGGTAATGAAGTAAAATTCACATGACATAAAATTCACCATTTTAAAAGATTTAATTCAGCCACATTCAGTACATACATAATGTTGTATAACCACTACCATCTATTTTCAAAACATGTTTTTCATCTCAGAAGAATATCAAATATCCATTAAATAATCACTCCCCATCATTCCCTCCCCTCAGTCTCTGAAAACCATCATTTTGCTTTTTGTCCCTATGGATTTACCTGTTCTGAATGTTATACATAAATAAAATTCTAAATATGTATATGTGTTTATACACACACACACACACACACACACACACACACGCATTTTGTTTATTCATGAATCTGTTGATGGCCCTTTGGCATGTTTTCACTTTTGGCTATTGTCAGTAGTCTTTCCAATTTAGGGAAGTAAATATCTTGAAGTGGAATTGCTGTGCAATATGATCATTCTATGTTTAAATTTGACAGAAGAGCTGCCAAAATTCCCACCATGGCTGCAACACTATACATTCCTATCAGTGACGTGCAAAGGATTCCAATTTCTACACATCCTTCCAAACACTTTTTATTTTCCTTTTAAAAAGTCATTATAGTCATTCATGGATTTGAAATAGTATCTCATTGTAGTTTTGATTTGTATTTCCCTAATGGTCAATAATGTTAAACACCTTTTATGAATTTTAAGCAAGGTCTTTTATGATAATATTTTCCCAGCGTGATACTGCCAGTTTTTTCCCCCATGGTAAGGGATAATTATGAACACTGCAGAAATTTCCAAACTCTCTAAAAAATGATTACTTTTAAAAAGATATAGTTAAAAATGTGTATTACAACCACCTTAACAAAATTCAGTGACAAAACCTGAAAATATTTAAAATGTCTTAGCTTCATTTTAATATGAAAAAACATACAAATTCATAAGCAAACTCTAAAAATGTGGACAATAAGCAAACAATAAGGCCTGATAATTTATATACACATTAAAATGCATGAGTAGCCATATATAGCATGCTTGAACTCTAAAATGAAAAATCAAAAATGATGAATTTATGGTATATATGTAAGGTGTGAATGTAAACTTTCTGAGAAACTGATTTTATAGTGTGTATTAAGAATCTTCAAAAACCTTCATTCCAACTGATCTCATGATTTCTTTGCACAATTTATCCAACAAATAATCAGATAAAGTAAAAACTTATCAGTTATCGACCTCACCAAAATATTATTTATCTCTGAGTAGTAAATATTATGCTCTTGTTTGTCATAGTTTTAGCACTACTCAAAGGTTAGTTTGGTTCAAGTAAAATGATGTTTTTTCTGGATTCAAAATGGTTGACTGTAGGCATTTACATATGATGTAACACTTATATAAAAAAGTATAGTTAAAAAAAGTGTTAGAGAGAACTCAGTATTTGATAAACACGCCCCAAGTTTGTTTGGTTTTGGTGAATTATGAGATGTGGTAGCTGGTGGTGTTTTTGAGCACCATTCTGTTTCTTACCCTTACTCAATAATGTTGATGCCTTTCTTTGAGGCACTGGTGTATTTTCCATGTTATATTCCAGTTACATCTAAACGTACAGGATACAGAACATATCATTTAGCTTTTGTTGCATAACAAAACATATCAAAGCTTCATGTCTCCGAAAAAAATTGAATTTATTTGCTTAAAATCCTGTGGGTCAGCTGGATGTTACTTTTAGACTAGTCCAGGTGGGCTGATCTCTGTGGTAAGCTAATTGCTTGCTTGACTGTGAAGTGATGGTCAAAGATCCTCACCCTTATAACTGGGGTCTCATCACTGACATATGGGATTGCTGAGGACTGTCTATACATGGTCTTTTCTCCGCAAATAGGCAAGCCCTGGATTATTCACATTGTGGAAGGGTGTAGGATGGAAATAAAGGGGCAAGCCCAGAGCACAAGCACTTTTCAATTCTCTGCTAGCATCATAATTGCTAATGACAATTGGACGAAATAATAAATAAGACCCAATTCCTGATTCGAGAGTGGAAAATAGATTCCATTTCTTCGTGGGATAAACTACAAAATATTGTATTTTCCAATCTGAACAGAAGTGTTTTTCTGTTGTGGTGTGTTGTTTTTCCAATTTACTCACAGGGACTAAGTTGAAGCAGGTTAGAAGTGCCATGGTATTTTTCTGACCATCTTAATATATGAAAGTAAATGGTGGCAGAATGAATGTGGCTTATTACTTCCATGCCTCTTACTGAATCTGGAAAGCATGATGCTTCCATGAGGGGGATTGTTGGCTATATGTGAAGAATATCCAAATTTTTGTTAAATAATAGTAACTGCGTGTTTGAGTGTCCTTAACAAAATATCTGTGAGAGACCTGCAGACCATTTTGTTTCCTATTCTAATAACGACAAGCTTTGAAGATGAATGGTGAAAGTGGGTCTGAATTACCAGATCAAATTCACTGTGAATGACTCCTGGTTTCACAACTTTGAAATCAATGGACTGATGCAGAAGTAAGAGTAATGACCATTTTAAATGCTTACAGTATTGTCTGTCATACGTGAATTTTTCTTGTATTGAACACTGCAGCAATGAGTTTGAAACTTCAAAGTGGCAGTCATAACAGAAGAGGTAGTGCTTTGTGGACAACTTTAAGAAAGCACAATAGGATATATACACTATTACTCAGTTTCTGGATATCACCCATAGCATTGCATTTAGATCATTAATAAAGATTGTAGTAGAAAACATTGAGGTATATTAAATAAACTAGTGTATTTGAGTAACTAGTGTGAAGAGCCTAAACTATGAATACACACTAGAAGATATCAATAAATGTAAGAAAATAAACCTAGAGGAAGTGGGTAGTAGAAATCTGTAACAGAAAAAGATTAAGAAACTCAAATATTTTTATTGTCCATAGTAAAATTGAATATTTGAAATTAGTTATGATACATGCAAATTGGGAATAATAATACTTATTTGCAATTTTGATGAAGATTTATTTGAAGCACTAAAAAAAACCCCACATTTTCCAAAACATAAGTTTAATAAATAATGCTTTATTTTCCACTATAGAGAGCTGAAACGCAACTTCTTAGGACAATAACTGTCACTGACACCAGAGTCTTAGCTATAACAAGAGATAGGTTTGAAGCCCAGGAATTTAGAATAGAATAGAATCGGATTGGCATTAAATTGAGTTAAAAAGTATTCAGGAAGGGACCTAGTAAATTAAATACTGTATTAAATTGGCTTATCAACTTTTTCAGTGGAGTAAATTCAAGAATCTATGAACAAAGACTAATTTTATGGGATGTAGTATGTTCATTTTCACGAATGTACACATTTGTTTCTAAGAGACTTTCAAGCTTAATTATCAAAATAACAGGAATTTATAGTTAGAATTGCTAAATTATCTTCACAAAATACTTTAGGTATTTAGAAGCAGGGCTGAAATCATGATTTATGTATTCCTAGTTATATGTTCAATTAGTTGGACTTATTCAAAAACTCCCAATTGAGTTGAAACAGAGCAGGTATTGAATTGGTTATTGTATGGAGTGAACCATATATGCTAATATCAAATTCAGTGCCCAAGTAAAAATACTTAATTTTAGATGAAGTTTTTCCCAATGGATAACATCCTTAGTCCATTTTAGACAAATTATAATGGAAGAATTGACAGACTAATTAGTTTAAATTTTTATATCACAAATAATTTTGTCTTGTATACATTATATACCTTCAAATCAATTTGTTTTAATAATAAAGAGAAAGAGTGCTCAGGGATTGCTTGAAGCCAACAGCACATTGCAGTTACATGTGGTTCTTTATAAATATAATGGTTCTTGTTTTCTGTCAAACTCCCCTGAGCTTAAAGGGAAATATGGCAACAAAATTTTGACAATTTCTCATAAAGGCAATTCTGAATGTGGTGAAATCTACTCTAAAATCTCAGTGTTGAATATTGAACAACCAATTTATGATGGATAGATTCTTACCCATATAAATAATGTGAATGTCTAAAATGAAAAAAAAAAAAAATCCTGATCAAGAATCTCTAACACACCTTAAAGTCAAAATGGCAACAACATAAAAGCTCTATAGACCTGACAGTCTGATGAAAAAGTTCCCATTGTGGCACTATCTTTTAGAAAATATATAAATCAAGTGGTTACAACCACTCTTTCTTTTTTTAAATTGGCCTGT
>NW_012101821.1:4316101-4331489 GCF_000951045.1 Mandrillus leucophaeus | reverse complement strand
GATACTTCAAACGAAAATCAAAAGATAATCCACTATGTTCTAAACAGAAGTTTATACAAATTGTACAAAAAAGTTATATTATTTATTATCTCTAAATTTTATATTAAAAATTTCACTAAAATGCTTTATAGTGAAGATACCATAGCTGTCCCTGTAAATTACATACCATTGCACACTACATAGGTGGATCAGAAGGTATAGATGAATCTTTTAAAAAATTGAATTTCATGTTAACATGATGACATACACTATTTGTGTTGAAGTTCTTTCCATTAAGAACACTTTTTGGATGGATGTTGGGACAGGGTATAGTTTTGGGATGAAACTGTTCCACCTCAGATTATTATTCTCCTAAGGAGTGCACAACCTAGATCCCTCACATGTACAGTTCATAATAGGGTTTGTGCTCCTTTGAGAGGTTAATTCAGCTGCTGATCTGACCAGAGGCGAAACTCAGGCAGTAATGCTTGCTTGCCTGCCACTCAACTCCTTCTGAGCAACGTGGTTTCTAATGGGCCATGGACCAGTATCGATCCATGGCCCAGGAGTTGGGGGCGTTTTCTTTAGAGTAGTTTTTCTTATGTTATTTTGATACAGTATATAGTGTATAGTAGAAAATACACAAGTGTTAATGTCAATCCAAATTTAGAGTTAGACTGGGCTCTGCTATTTCTTACTTTGTGATCATGGGAAATTTTATTAACCTTTTTAGTGTATTATTTGTATCACATCTGGGAAGGTTGTTGAGAATTACATCTAGTGCTTTTAAATCCCTTGCTATGTCATAAGTATTCAATAGATTATAGACAATTTAGTTATAGTATTTACATTAATATTGAACCCATTATTACTGAAACCTTACTTTCTTGGTCTGAGCTTTTATTTATTGAGGACCTATTATATGCTTGAAATGAAAAAGAGCTAAAAACACCAAAATGAAAACACAGACAAATAACCCCTGCTCTTAGAAATTTCTGGCAGAAAAGAGAAACATTAAATATATCTGTCAGTAAAATTTTGTGAGTGTTTTAATCCAAAAACATATCAGCATAGCATAGGGGTATAAATTAAGGATACCTAGGGATATTATGTTAAGTTTGTCGGAGAAAATGACAATTCAACTGAAATATAGATAAACAGTTGTAATTAGATCAGTGAAGGTGGAAAAGTGTAGAATTAAAACATTGACTCATAAACTATGAGTCTCAACTTTGGCTGTACATGAGAATTAGCTGGAGAAGTTTTAAAAAAATCCCACTGCAGACATCAGCTAACATAAATTAAATCAGAAGCTCTGTGGATGAGATCGAGTCATAACTTTTTAATGATCCTCAGGTGATTCCAATACACAGCTAATTTTGAGAACAACTGACTCAGAGAAATAAAAACTATAAAATTTCAAAGAAATTATTTCAGTTGTGCTAAAGTATAGAATGAAAAAAACATTAGAGACCAGTGGGCATAAATCCCAAGTTTCATTTTTTTAAATTTAATTAGAGTGCTTCAGTTATTCAGTAACAGCTAACAAGATATGATGTAAACTTTCTTTTGACCACATTTGTGGCTCTTAACACCTTCCAATTTTTTTATTATGGTACTATGTCATGTATTTTAATGTTTTGTTTGCTATCTTCTGGGCACATTCCTTTGTTAATGATGTTCTTATAGTGGGTTAATTAGGATATATCACAGTGCCCTAAATTGGGTCTGAACAGAAAAGACAGTGAAATACATTCACCTCACCTGCCTCATGTCGGGGGAGGGGGTGGTGTATTTGATACTTAACAAAAAATGCTGTGATGATTGAAATAAACTTGAATCAATAGAGTGGTGTAGAAAAAATACTGGACTTGATGACAAGAAACGATGTATACAAATTGCTAACACCTCACAGAATGACGCTGGGAATTTGGACCTAGTATTAAAGAATAAAGTGAGCGAAGGAGAACAGTTCTACGAATGGCAATTAGTGGTAGTCAAATTATGGTTTCTGACTTTTTGTCTACTTAGTTCTCCTTTTGTAAGATGAGACACATTTTCTAAGGTCCTTTGCAATATTATGAGCTTATCTGCAAACTGTTTATCTATCCACTGTTAACACTGAATGGAAATATAATGAACACTAAGTGCAGTGTAAACATAAGTTTTCTTAAGCAGCTCAGTTCTTCCTAAATCATATTCTGAAAGCTATATTTTTGACCTTGTGAAAGATAATTACCCTTATTATGTCTTTGACTTCAACTGTGTAAAAAAAAAACCCATAGACTATTAACTATGCTATAGAAATTGTAAGATGCTTATAGAAATGCATCTAATTATGTTTTCACGAGGCTTTGAAACACTTGAAAAAAATGTTATAAAATAGCACAGGCTCTTTTAAGTATAGTGTTTTCTTTCGTGATCATTATTACTGTTTAATTTTTATAGAAAATTAAAAATCATTACTGGTGGAAAGTATCAGAGTCACATGGTGATGAATCCGTATGGGTGTGCAGGAACCTTCATTCTTGTCTCCTTAGAAGAAAGAATTTAACTGAGGGGCATAAGGCAGAAAAACAGACTGAGGCAAGTTTCAGAGCAGGAGCAGAGGTTTAGTAAAGAGGTTTAGAACAGGAAGGAAAAGAAAGAAAGGAAGGAAAGTACACTTGGAAGAGGGCCAGGCAGATGATTTGAAACCAGGTGTACCGCTTAACCTCTTGACTTGGGGTTTTATACGTTGACATACTTCCAGGATCTTGCACTATTTCTCCCCACCCCTGAGATTGTATTGGGAAGCTGCTGATCAGTTTCCAGTGTTTTCTATCTATATCTATTAGGAGACTGCCTTTCCCTAGTCGTGGCTGGGACCAATTATTACTTTAGAGAAACAGTTAACAGCTGCCTGACTATCACCTGATAGTCGTCCAACACTCCTAGTGTGTGAAGGGTGGTGGTGAAGGGAGAGCCCTCTCCTACCCTGCTCATACCTGACTGGCTACCTACTGTAACGTTAATCACTATCTTTTATTAAGCACTGATGTTCTGAGGACTGGTGTAAGGTTTTAAATTTATTCAATTATTTTATTTCACTAAAATCCTATAAAATACTTATTAGCTTTATTTTATAAATGAGGAAGCTTATGCAAAAGCGAAAAAGTAGCTTATCCACTAACACACAGTAGGAATTAGCACTCATAGAGTCACAGGATTCAGAGTTTATGGGAATCAATTTTATTTCAAGTTTCTTTTCTGTTTGAATATTTTAATCACTGGCATTAAGAATAATCTGTGTGAGTCATGGTTAAGAAAGATTAATTAATAACCCACTGTCAAACAAGGTCAAACAAGGTGCTAGTCACTAAAGTATGGTGGTGAATTTAAAAAATATGGTCACTGCCTTCATGGATTCTAATGGAACAACAGGCAAAACCAAGCTATCAGGCAGTTGTAGTAGGTAATATTAAGAAAGTTGAGGCTGGCACGGTGGCTCACACCTGTAATCCCAGCACCTTGGGAGGCCCAGGTGGGCGGATCATCTGAGGTCAGGAGTTTGAGACCAGAGACCAGCCTGACCAACATCATGAAACCCCGTCTCTACTAAAAATACAAAAATTAGCTGGCTGTGGTGGTGGCCTCCTGTAATCCTAGCTACTTGGGAGGCTGAGGCAGGAGAATTGCTTGAACCCGGGAGGCAGATGTTTCGGTGAGCCAAGATCACGCCACTGCACACCAGCCTGAGTGACAGAGAGAGACTCCCATCTCCCTGCCTCCAAAAAAAAAAAAAAAGAAAAGAAAGTTGATTATGGCTCAGCATATGTAACAATTTATGTAGGCGTTTATTTGCCATAAGACAATTAAGAAAAAAAGTCTCTAGTGAGATTGAAAGAACAAAATAAGAGAGGTCTGTGAGAAATGAGAGAATTTTAGCCAGAGGAAATAACATATCCAAAAACTATGTGACTTCTATGGTTGTAGCAGGCTCATTAGGAGAGGGGTGAAATGGAATATGGTTGAAGCATACATGGCCTTAAAATATCATTATAAAATATTTGATTTTCGTTTTAATTCCAACAATAATTCATTCCAGGTTTTTTTTTTTTTTTTTTTTTTTTAGTTTGTTTTGTGTTACTGTTTGTTAATTCAATGAATTCTTTCTTTCTGTATCTTATAAATTGTGTTATAAGTAACATCTTAGATATGGACTTAAATGTCAATATTGATAATTGCTAGAGGCTCAATGTGGAATAAGACTCTGAAGTCCACAGAGCCACAACCTTAAAGAAGCCCCACACTTTTGTGGGATTTACCTCCAGAAACCCTGCCAGGTTCTCAGTGAGGATCCAAGAAAGATGCCCTCAAGACTCTGGCCACCCTTAGAGAAGAGTGGCACCCATTGTAAAGCCTCTGTCCTCCATTACAAATGCTCACTCTCCAGTAGTTGGATTTTGTTTGAGTTTGTGAAGTAGAATCCTCTACACTTTTCTTCCTCTCCAGCTTTCCTGTGTCATTTAAGGGGAAAAAGCACAAAGTTAGCAAAAAATATGGCTTCAAGGAAACAACACTGGGAATGTTACAGTCAGGGAAATGAATAAAAGGCAAGGAAACAAACAAACAAAAACAACAACAACAAAAACAAAAAACTACACCACTGGACATATGATATAAATGTTAACAAAAACTATTACCAAGACAGCCTTCAAGTTCCCCTCAGTTTGATTAAAATTTACACAGGCTTCTTCAGGCCCCTGACCTTCATTTTCTCATTTACTTTAGAAAACTGGGGTGTAATTGTAAATTATTTTTTTGCTCCTCTGAGATGTAAAAGTTTGAAAAGACTCTTGCCAAGACTTTCTCAAGGACCTGGGGGTCATCCCTTTGAAATACAATCAAGGAAGATAGTCGCCTGTCTCCATTTCTGTGGGAAGGTAGGATCCTAATCTTGGTGCTCCAAGCTGTGAAACTACCTCCTGTCAGGAAAATAGAAACAAGCGTACTTTTCCTTGGAGTATAGTCAATTAGATGGCCTAAAAGCCACCCATCCCAGTTTTTAAAAGCTCTCCTGCCTTTTGTTAGAGTGCAGTTGAGTATCCAGACTTGGTATGTTCTCTCTCCCACATGGCTGGTAATAATATTGGAAAAGAAAAATCAATTTCTGTTTGTTCATCTTTGTCCATTGTGATACAGTTATCTTTTATTTTTATTTTATTTATTTTATTTTTTTGAGACAGGGTCTCACTCTGTTACCCAGACTGGAGTACAGTGGCATGATCACAGGTCACTGCACCCTCTGCCTCTCAGGCTCAAGTGATCCTCCCACTTCAGCCTCCCAAGTAGCTGGAACTACAGTTCTACACCACTACATCTGTCTAATTATTCTATGTTTTGTAGAGTGAGGGTTGCATCATGTTCCCCAGGCTGGACTCGAAATCCTGGGCTCAAGCGATCCATCTGTATTGGCCTCCCAAAGTGCTGGGATTACAGGTATGAGCCTCTGCACCTGGTTCAGTGTGATTTCTTAACAGTTCGTTGCTGCCATGACCCTGATCAGGACTGGAACCTCCACTCAACTCTGGATCTTTCACCCTAAGGAAAGTGCACACCCGTGTTGACGTTGGCTAGACTCTAGGCGACACTTCAGTGAGTCTGAATCCTGAGTCTATGCTATAGACATTTTGAGGCATGACAGGAGTGGATTTTGATTTTTTTGAGCAATTATATAAGGGTTAGAATCCCCTTTTGGGTTAATTTCCTTGCACATTTTAGAGTCTTACAAAACCAGAGATCTCCTGTTATAATGGAAATAGATTCGCAATCTACTGATACTCTTCTGCCTCATACTCCTGCTCACTATGAGCTAGGGGACTAAGATACATCCTCTCTCCACTTCCTTTTTTTTTCTTTAGCATGATGTTAGAAAGGATAATTTAAAACTTCAATTGCCTTTTTGGAAAACAGGATCTCCTGAAGCTGGTTCATCTAAAACTTCTCCCTTCTCTCACTTCCACTTTTCTTTCTCTCTTGCCCACCTTCAAGCTTCCTGTAGCTCCTTAAAATCCTTTGATCTACCTTCTCCATCCCTTTATCTACCCCTGAGTCATCTTTTCCTTCCTACTTCAGCCCCTCAAATCCCAATATTCACTTGAATTATGGGTCCCATGAACTCTTCAGAGGACTGAAGGGGTCCATGCACCCCAATATTAACCCCTTGGTACCAGAAGAGCTAATAGAAAACAGATTGGGTATTTCATCTATTCACATGGGTTTTGGAGACACCCAGATATCTTCTTGGTGTCTTTTCAGTCCCTCACCCAAAATTTAGTCTACAGCCTTCACAAAATTACATATCAGTGCACAAAACAATATTAAAAGCCTTCTTCACAAATATTGGTGGGAAGCTTTAGCCCTCTTATTGGGCCAGTAACCACAATTTGTCTCAATTGTCAGAAACATAATTCTGACAAAATCTAAAATCAAACAGAGTTGAGAGTCAACAGCTACAAAAACAGGTGACTTTTGTATTGCTGTGTTTATGCCTGACACATAGCTAAAGTTTTAGAATGAAAGCTAAAAGATCTTTATTTGCATCTGTCTCATATATACGTATGTATGCATTAGGTTACACATGTGACATTTTCTTACCTCCAGATGGTATTACCAAATTCATTTATCGAATCACTTAAAAGAGCTCTATTATATTTGCCATAGAAGTAAATAAGTGCTAATATATTAAATAATCCTAAATATAGAAATTAACCCAAATGTTTTGAAGATTCAGATTTATATAATTGGAGTAAGCCTTTGGCAAATAAGACTTGTGTAATATTTGTTTACATAACAAAGGCTATGTCTTCTGAGTAATCAGCATTAAGTATAATAAGACATGTATTTTCTTCTACATGGGTTTACTAATTGAATAAGCTAATATTATATCTATAGAATATTTAATAAAAAAGTCATAAATTTGATTTGATCAAATTGAATCATTATGATGAATTTTATTTAAAAATAATATATGTTATAATATGTCTGTTTTAAAATAATTTTCAAAATATGTTCAGTAACAGGAAAACTTAGAAATACTAAATTAAATAATAAATACTCATCAAACATTGCCATTATTCTAAGTGAGATAAAATACTGAAACATTAATTACTAAGCATAAGTCTCAGTTTATATAATTTTGCATCTTATTTTTATATTGTATGCAAAGACCAAATATATTTGAGTCTGTTAATAAAAATGTTTATTTTTAGCTCACTGAGAATCTAGAACATAGATTATTTTACAATTTATAAATTTTAATATGACGTGTTGCAGATAAGATAGACAGTGTTTCTAATATGTATTCAATACTGTTGAGTGATATTTCAATGAAGTAAATAATATATCACATTTTATAGAAAGTAAGCCAGATGCTTAGCAATTTAAAACTAATCTCCATGAGCACTAATTTAATAATAGAAGTTAAATACGGAAATCTAACCAATATCTACTCTCTCCAAACTTGTTTAACATGGTTTAGTAGTAAAGAAATCAGATGTGGAAAACTTGTGCTCAAATCCTGATTCTGCCACTCTTAAGCAATTGAACTCTAATGAAGTTATTTAGTCTCCCCAAGGTGCAGTTTCCTCACAGAGATAATAATACTTAGAACTCATAACTGTGTGTGAGTATTCAGTACTATTTATGCATTTGAAAATATTTACCCAGTAAAACACTGGGCAGTTTTATTAGCAAATATTTTTCAAAGAGAAAACCAAACCTTCAGGTATGTGGAAATAAAAAAAATCCAATTTGATTGTATTTGTACAAAAATATATTATATTGCACAAAAATATTTATTCAAATATATATTTTGAATATAAAGTATTCTGGGACTTGCAGAGTCATTGCACAACAGAAGGGCCAATGTTCTAGAGAGAAAAGAATGATAGAGAGGTGAAATTATATTTTGAAATTGTTTTTTCTGGATGTAATTTACTAATATTCAGATAGGACAGCTGTTGCAGGAAGTCAGGGACCCTGAAAGGAGGGACCGGCTGAAGCTGCAGCAGAAGAACATAAATTGTGAAGATTTCATGGACATTTATTAGTTCCCCAAATTAATACTTTTATAATATCTTACGCCTGTCTTTACTGCAATCTCTGAACATAAATTGAAGATTTCATGGACACTTATCACTTCCCCAATCAATACTCTTGTGATTTCCTATGACTGTCTTTACTTTAATCTCTTAATCCTGTCATCTTCCTAAGCTGAGGAGGATGAATGTCGCCTCAGGACCTGTGATGATTGCGTCAACTGCACAAATTGTAGAGTATGTGTGTTTGAGCAATATGAAATCTGGGCATCTTGAAAAAAGAACAGGATAACAGCAATATTCCGGGAACACCAGAGATAAGACTTCTGGCCACTGGTGAACCAGACGGAACAAAAAAGAGCTTTTGCTCTTTCAAAAGCAAATAGGAGAAATGCCGCTGAATTATTTTTCTCAGCAAGGAACATCCCTGAGAAAGAGAATGCGCCCTGAGGGTAGGTTTATAGACAGCCCCCTCAAGGCGTGCCATCTTTTATGGTCGAAGCTAAAGGGATGAAATAAACCCCGGTCTCCTGTAGCTCTCCCAGTCTTATTAGGACGAGGAAAATTCCCGCCTAATAAATTTTGGTCAGACAGGTTGTCAGCTCTCAAACCCTGTTTCCTGATAAGATGTTATCAATGACAATGCGTGCCCGAAACTTCATTAGCAATTTTAGTTTCGCCCCATCCTGTGGTCCTGTGATCTCACCCTGCCTCCACTTGCTTTGTGATATTCTATTACCTGGTGAAGTATGTGATCTCTGTGACCCACACTCTATTCGTGCACTCCCTCCCCTTTTGAAAATTGCTAATAAAACTTGCTGGTTTTATGGCTCGGAGAGAATCACGGAACCTGCCGATATGTGATGTCTCCCCCGGACACCCAGCTTTAAATTTCTCTCTCTTGTACTCTTTCCCTTTATTTCTCAAACCAGCCGAGATACCTAGGAAATAGAAAAGAACCCAGGTAACCAACGGGAGCGGCTTCTCCGAGAAATTTAAAGCTGGGTGTTGGGGGCGGAGGGGGGAGACATCACAGACAGCCTCTGTTAAAAAAAAAAAAAAAAAAAAAAAAAAAAAAAAAAAAAAACCAGATTTTTTGTAGTGTTGTTTTGCTGAATAAATTAGGTTTAACGTTTGCAAACTGATGATGTGCTAGAATAAATACACTAAGAATTAGTTGATGCCAGATTATTATAAAACCATTAGATCTCATGAGAACTCACTATCAGGAGAACCGCCCCCTTTATCCAATTACCTCCATGTGGTTCTGCCCTTGACACGTGGAAATTATGGACATTGCAATTTAGGTGAGATTTGAGTGGGGCCATAGAGCCAAACCATGTCAGGCCGTTTGCCTCTAAAAAGGGATATCTGAGACTGGGGAATTTATAAAGAAAAAAGGTTTAAATACCTTAAGGTTCTGCAGGGTTTACAAGAAGGATGATACTGCATCTGCTCTGGTAAGGGCTTCAGGGAGCTTACAGTCACAGCAGAAGGTGAAGGGGGAGCAGGTGTGTCACATAATGAGAAAGGGAACGGGTGAGCAAGGGAGGAGAGGTCCCAGACTTTTAAACAACCAGATCTCATATGAACTAACTGAACAAGAACTCACTCATCACTGAGGAGATGGTGCTAAACCATTCATGACAGATTTGCATCCATGATTTAATCACCTCCCACTAGGACCCACCTCCAACTTGAAAATCAGAATTCAACATGAGATTTGGAGGTAATCTTTAAAGTCCTCAAATAAAATAATTTCTATATCCTTTAGAGTCCTCGAAGAAACTTCTTTAGGGTCCTCAAAGAAAATAACTTCTTTAGAGTCCTCAAAGAAAATGATTTCTATATCCTTTAAAATCTCTTTCAATGGAAAGCAAAATAATGATAACTTTGTGCAAAAAAGTTAAGAAAATCTATAACAAGTAGAAGTACATTAATAGAATACTAAAAGCAGGTTTTTAGGAGGAAGTAGTTGATGATAGCAGGAAGACTGAAGGAAATGCAGGAAAGAATGCAAATCAAGTAAAATATATATATGTGAGAAAAAAAAAAACGGCCAGGCATGGTGGCTCACACCTGTAATCACAGAACTTTGGGAGGCCGAGGTGGGTGGATCACGAGGTCAGAAGATTGAGACTATCCTGGCTCATACGGTGAAATACCGTCTTTACTAAAAAAAAAAAAAAAAAAAGTAAGAAAAAATATACATGTGCATGCCTATATTGGTTTAATTATATACAGAAATACAAGTGTAGAAACAATAATTCCAAATGAAGGAAGGGCAAGTAGATTTTTGTGTTGTATGGTTTTAATAGTTTAGGGAAGTTATAAAAGTAATTATATACTGTATTAGGTCACTAATGTATATTATAACTCCATTATAACCACTGAAAAAATAATAAGACGATGTATATCAAGTTAATGAGAAAAATAACAAATATTCCTCGAATCTAAGTAAAGATACTAAAAGAAAATACAAAAGTTAAAATAAAAACTACAGTAATATGATATAAACACAAGTTCGTCAGTAAATTAAATATAAGTAAGTGAATTATATGTACCAATTAAAAAATTGGATTGTTAGAATGAATTACAAATTTTAAAATATCTGTATATAAGGAATAGAGCTTAAATTTAAGAATAAGAAAAAGTAAAAGGATGAAAACAGATACAAGCAAATGCTATTAAAAGAATGTTGATGTATATACATTTATTGCTGAGTAATAAAAAATGAAGTATAAAGGAGATATTGATAATGATAAAGATGAAAATATCAACATAAAGTTACATTTAAAATCTGTGTGTACTGAATAGTTTTAAGTACATACAACAAAATCAAATATATGAGTAGGAGAAATTGACAAATCCACCCCCAAATTAGTTAACATATTTTCTCAAATGGTAAAACAGGTGATAAAAAGTCAGTAACAGTTTAACAGATCTATAAAACAAACTGAGAATCATAACATAAACATGATGTCGAACCAAAAAAACCACACGCATAAGATGATGCCATTTAAATTTTAAAAGCAGACAAAATGTAGCTATGATCTGATAAATCAACATAGGGGTTACCTATGAGTGTGTTAATGATTGTGAGGGAGCATAAGGGAAAGTTTGGAAGTTTGAGTTATTTTCTGTTACTATGCATGGTGCTGGTGACACGAGTCTATTCACTTCATGAAAGTTGAAGTTGTACAATTATGGATTATGCATTTTACATATGTTACATTTTTATAGAACATTTTCTTTAAAACATGCTATCCACAAATAAACACACACACACACACATACACGTATATATACACACAAAAAGTATTATGCGGTTAAAGAATAAAATAATAGCTTGCTTTCTTTTGAGATGAAAAAGAAGCAAAGCATTTCCAATTTCTGACAACTTTAGAGACATTTCAGGATACTGCATCAGAATTTCTTGTCTTGAGAAACTTTCTTTTTTTTTTTTTTGAGACGGAGTCTCGCTCTGTCGCCCAGGCTGCTGGAGTGCAGTGGCGCGATCTCAGCTCACTGCAAGCTCCGCCTCCCGGGTTCCCGCCATTATCCTGGCTCAGCCTCCCGAGTAGCTGGGACTACAGGCGCCCACAACCGCACCCGGTTAGTTTTTTGTATTTTTAGTAGAGACGGGGTTTCACAGTGGTCTCGATCTCCTGACCTTGTGATCCGCCCGCCTCGGCCTCCCAAAGTGCTGGGATTACAGGCATGAGCCACCGCGCCCGGCCAAGAAACTTTCTTTGTATCAGTTATCTTAACATTCCGTTGAGTCACTTCAAAAAGTAAAAATAAAATAGCTTGATACTCTTTCCCACTCCTAGGCAGAAGGAGGGATAAAACTTGACAAACTGTTTCATTAAAACTGCCTGGCAAGTGTTTTTTAAAATCAAAGGTAAGAATTGGATTGGTGTACCTAAAATTTAAGAGAAACCATTTTAGCCAAACAAAATAAAATATAGGCATTACCACTCCATCTATCTCCGTCTAGCATATATTCAACACAATATTCACTTTCCCTACCTGA
This sequence comes from Mandrillus leucophaeus, assembly GCF_000951045.1. Classification (NCBI taxonomy): domain Eukaryota; kingdom Metazoa; phylum Chordata; class Mammalia; order Primates; family Cercopithecidae; genus Mandrillus; species Mandrillus leucophaeus. Next base: position 4,319,393 of record NW_012101821.1, on the reverse strand, counting down.
CATAGTTTAATTATTTCATGTAAATCAAAAGCACACTTGCTCTCCTTTAAGAAAGAATAGAACTAATCTTCAGTTACTGCTGAAACTGAAAGTTCAAGATCTCGAAGTGATGTTCCTTCCTTCTGTTTTGAGTTGCTTAAGCCACACCTAATTTTATTATTACACATTGTATACATGTATCAAAACATTACACTGTACCCCATAAATGTGTATAATTATTATGTGTCAATTAAAAATAAAATGAAATATTGGCCAATTGACATATTTACTAATAGCACCACACTGTATATACAGTTGGCTAGGCTTTGCCAGGGTATGTAGGTCAATTCTTTGTCTTTTAATATTGCCTCTTGAGTTTTTTCTGGATTCCATTCTTATGCCACTTACACAGAAGAAACCCAATTTTCCCTTAACTTCCATAGAGAAATCACAAAGTTAATATTGTAAGTGTTATGCATGCCTGTTTGCTTCCTACCCTGACGAATCTAAATAGCTAGGTAACCTTCTGTGTTTTCAATTATCTGGGGAAAAAGTGTGTCCATTATATTTATTTTTGCCTCTATTATTAAAGCCTGAAATTCCATACAGCTGAGTATGCCGGGGAATAAAATATATTTCTATACCATAGGAGGGTTATTATTTATGATACCAAAAGTCCTGCCATGAGTTTTTGTTTCCAAAAGACAAACAACAGATTTTGGTCAATAGTTTAGATAAAAAATTGAAAATAAAGTATCATAAAGTCTTAAGGTTACTTGAAGGGCAATCTGTAACTTGGCAACACTGTATCATCTTTACATTTGTTCAAGTAATTTGGAGTGTATCTGATAACGTAATAAGAAACTCTGATCAAAGTATCACAACTTAATCAGTGCTGGGTAGACACTTACTCATTGGTGTGGAAATAGAGATATTTTAATATAAATATTGCATATAATATATGCAAATATTTTAATAAAAATAGATGTATATTTTTACTATCATCTTTTAAAGCATTGAAATAAAGGCTTATTTAAAAATTCTTTAAGGCTAGGTGCCATGGCTCACGCCTGTAATCCAAGCACTTTGGGAGGCTGACGTGGGATGATCACCTGAGGTCAGGAGTTCAAGACCAGACTGGCCAACATGGCAAAACCCCATCTCTACTAAAAACACAAAAATATTAGCCAGGCGTGGTAGCACATGCCTGTAGTCCCAGCTACTTGGGAGACTGAGGCATGAGAATCGCTTGAACCCGAGAGTTGGAGGCTGCAGTGAGCCCAGGTCACACCACTGTACTCTGGCCTAGGTTACAGAGAGGCTTTGTTTAAAAAAAGAAAAAAAAAAAATTCTTTGAAGGAAGTGATGGGAATCATATACTTTAGAAGACCTTACCTAGTAGACCTAGTGCTACAGATTGAGAAATAACATACAACATATATCTTATTAGACTATATGAATCATTAATAATTGTAGATGTCTCTTCTATTCTAGAATTTTAGAAGTCTACTTATTACCCAAAACATAACTTAAGCATTTTTAACTTGTTTCTTCAATATTAGAATAAATGTTATAGAAATAATGTTAGACTTTGCTACACATCACATCAATAATATAAAGGAGCAATTTAATTTTGGTCAAAAATAAAAATAAAACTATTATCTTTGGCTCATAAATAAGGGGCTTTTTTTTCTGGTTTCATGAGCACAAAATATATGTAAGTACTAATATATGAAGTCACATTTTTTTCCTTCTATAGAATTTGATTCAACGGTCAACTATTGTAGTGCCTGACATACATAAACATACATATGAATTTGTTTAAAAATATCACATGAAATATTCAAACAATTAAAGAAATATAGAAGACTAGTACAACAAGATTGTGGTATAAAACATAATATGATGAGTAATATACTTAGCATCATGATGGGAATATGGCTTATAAAACTAAAACAATTCATAAATGACTTCATTGCCTCTTTTGTATGATTTCATTTATAGGAATCATTGAAAAGTAAATCTTTGTCTAGTAAAGAAATTCCCAGATAAATAGTCTCAGGAGATTTGGGTGAAGGTTTACAGTGAGAAGTAGGATACATTTTTATATTATTACTACAGGATTCTTCCTCAGTTTTTCAGCTTTACCTGGGCTCTGTCTGAGACTTGATTGAATCAGTAAACTTAAATATGGGGACAGGATTATTTACCATGGTGGCTCAGTCACAACTCTGTTTATGTTATCTTGAGCACTTTGTTATTGTTACTTTTGTTGTTATTTTAAAATAGTAGGGAATTTTTAGGCTTTCTATTTATTTTGGGCTTATTCCACCAGTAGATTGAGCAAATCTGAAAACTGCTTAGTATGGTCATCTCACATTTTCTCTAGTGTTTCTGTCTGACACATACCATTTCAAATCCAGCTATCTCATTTAAAAACTGAGAGCTGAATTCAACTGTGTGTACCACACTTGTCCCAAAGTAACATGATCTATTAAAAGATGATGGTGCTTGTATAGTTCTCAATGCTTTGTAAGTAAAATATTTTCCATGTTTATTTGTAACTTTTATTAAGCAAATACTTTTATATTGCTATTATATGTCAGGTTCTATTCTAGACACATTCAATAGTGAATACAATTAAACAAAAATTCTTGTTCTTAAAGAACTTATATTCTAGTTGAGGAACTCAGATAATAGATAAATTAGAGAATAAAGTACAGAATATGCTAGAAGGTTATATGACTTTGGAAATATTAATAAATCAAGGACAAGGGTACAAAGTGTTGGGCAAGGGTGATGCAATTTTAATATGATATTCAGGGAAAATTCCAGTGAAAATGTAGCAATTGAGACAAGATATAAATAAGTGAGGAAGTAAGCCATGTGGAATATGGGGCAAGAGAAGGGAGCTAGCCAAAAAAAAAAAAAAAAAAAAAAACAGCAAATGAAAGGTGCTGAAGTGGGACCTTCCTTGGTATGTTTGGGGAGCAGAAAGGAATCCGGTGGGGCTTGAATGAAGGGAGAGAGGAGAGGTTGAAGAATGTATTATATTAAATTCATCTGCATCCTGCCCCCATCATCATGTTACTTCTGTCTTGGAGAAATTTAGAAAACTTCTTTGAATCGGCCGGGCGCGGTGGCTCAAGCCTCGGCCCAGCACTTTGGGAGGCCGAGGCGGGTGGATCACGAGGTCAGGAGATCGAGACTATCCTGGCTAACATGGTGAAACCCCGTCTGTACTAAAAATACAAAAAACTAGCCGGGCATGGTGGCGGGCGCCTGTAGTCTCAGCTACTTGGGAGGCTGAGGC